>NC_135501.1:167190738-167293238 GCF_052857255.1 Amblyomma americanum | reverse complement strand
ACTTTGAACAGCGGTATAGTTCATCCTCGAAGACCATGCATGTTGGAGACAAAAAAAAATAGCTTGGACACATAACGGATGAAACCTGGGCCAAAATTAATCCGGAGAACCTCACAGGCCACCTGCCATCAAGTCATAATGTGCTTCGTAAGTGCCACGTATGAAAGGACTGGTCTGGTTTGGTTAGGTTCGTGGAATTTGACGTCTCGGAGCTGCGCATGGCCTGTGAGAGACGCCGTACACAGTGGAGGGCTCCGGATCAGTTTTTAACACCCGAGTTTCTCTAAAGGAAAACCATACCCAGAAATTCTGGACAAGTGCATCTTTTTAAACGAGAAGCTGTTTATGAACGCATTTTTTTTGCGTATCGTAAGATTTCAACATAACAATGTATATATCCGCAAATCCCTCCTCGGAACTACTGTAGTTTTCTGTTATTTATTGTCAGAAACCCACCTAATTGGTTTCTCGTGGCAGTCTTCACTACTCGGTGCCGCCGCAGGTCAAGCATTAAAGGGAAGATTTTGCAATACATCGAGATATAAGAGCATTCCCATTAATAACTTCATAACAACGTCTTATAATACTTCACAGTTGCCTCCTAACAATTAGATTAGATGTCTATGAAAGCTGTACTTGTGAGAACAAATTGAAGTTGGCTGTATCGATAAGATACCGTGTCCTAATAGCAAACAGACCACTCTCGCCGAAAACAGACATTTTAAATAATAATAACAATAATAAAAATAACAATACTTTCATTGCCACTAATGAAAACAGTACATATTTTCAGGCGAAGTTTCTTACACACGTAAGCGAGGTGGCTGTCCTAAGAGAAGTCGCAGTCAAGATACGAGCCCGCATATTTTACTATGGATACTACTACAGTGGACTGAAAGAGCAAGACCAACAACTTATCTGTTGCAAAACGAAGGAATAGCCAAGGGCTACCTCTTCAAAGGACCGTGGAAGCGGATTAGCTACGTATTAGACATAATTATGTTAAGTTATTTCGAAACCAGTCCATATCTATTGTGGCAGCAGACTGCAAAGAAGAAATCGCGCCACAGTGATCATAAGAATAAATCAATATCAATGTATCATTGGCGTATTTCTACTGTATATCACGTTTTTGCACTGCACCCTGTTCGTTTTATAATTTGTGATTGCTTCATAATTGTTTTATAATTTGTGATTGTTTTATAATGTGTGAATGGTGGCGCTGAAATGCATTTTCTTGTGACCTGTACTGCCCTACCGGCTTGGTCTTCAATGACAGCAGTGTGTTTTAAATAAATAAAGAGGAGCCGCTATCACGATGTGCAGGTAATTTACATAAATATTGAATAATAAGAGACTGAGTAAAGAACGCTGCGAGACTTCAGTATTAATCATAAAGAACGCGTTATGAAATTGCCCAACTGTAACAAGCTGCGCCCGTCTTGTAAGAAATTCGCTAAAAATCAAGTTCAGATAATAAAAGCCGTGCATTTTAACTGGGAACTTGGTAAACTTAGTAAAGCTTCAGCTTAGGAAAAGGAAGAAAGTTAGCTCTGAAACTGCCTTTTTTTTCTTATAAAAACTGCGATCTCGCTTCCTTTCCTGGTTGTGTGCGTGAACCCGGCAGTGAATACTGTGCAATGCAGCCAGAAGAAATATCAATTTTTTTCAACTACAAAAGCGACGAACGCTAGGAGAGATGATGAAGCAATGACACAAAACTGATTCAAATTTTTCTGAAGGCTACGATTGTTAACATTCTCAACATTAAAACTATTCCTAGAGAAATCAGATAATACCTGTGCACATCCACAAAAGCAGTGAATATGATACATTCAATGTCAGCCATGTCTAGGGAATCTTATCTAAATCCGAAAGTTTTTCTACTCGAACGAAAGGTGTTCCCTTGGAATTCCTTGCTAGCTCCCTTCCGTTTCTCGTTCATACAAACCTATCTAATTTTTCGCCTTCGGGCGTGCCAACCGGGAGAGTTCATCCGCGTCAAGTTTTCATTGATCAACAGACAAGGAAACCTATCAGGCTGAACAAGATCCGAGAGACTTTTCCCAGCGCGAAACCATATCTCTTTCTGAAGCATTCTGCACTTGCACAAAGATAGGCGGGCTAGAAATAGATTTACCCTGGGTCAGCAAACGATGTATCCTGCAAATTTTATCTTCCTGGAAGTTCGTTAGGCTTACGTCTGCTTCACGTGAAATCGACAGAGCGAATTGAGCGATTGCACGGCGCGGCGCGGCGAAAAATTTTCCGCTGAAAATGTTTCAACTTGTTGGAACTTCGTTGCTGTGGCCGCCCGAGCAACTACTCGAAACAAGTTCTTTCGTCGCGGTGGCAGAAATCGCAAGCGTTTTCACTTGCATGTGAAACGGGCTTTATTCGTACGGCCATATATCGTTGGACACCTGAACCGCGCTTACCTTACGGCGCGGTTCAGGTGTCCAACGATATATGAGACAGATATTGCGCCATTTCCTTTCCCCAAAAACCAATTATTATTATTATTAAGTCAAGCATGAAGTTCGTCTTCGTCGAGTTTGAAATTGAGGCCGTGGATTTCAAAATTGAAACGTCCGCCATTCTGTTCAAGTTGATTTATTTGCACCGTCATTCTGTCAAGCATTTCAGTCTGACGCGCGACTGTAGCGGAAATTGATTCCACCTGAGCCCGCAGCTGCGATGCCTGCGCTTGATTAGCTGTCATGGTTGAAAGCGTAGAACCGTACTTTGCGGAAATGGAATCGATAGAAGCTTGAATGTGGGTGACCTTTTCGCGTGTTGCCTTGATGGAAAGCAGTTCCTCGACTTTCATCGTGAGCGCCTCAGCGGTGCTAGATATTTAATCCAATTCTGCATTAACGATCGAAAAGTTCGGACCAAGTGAGCGATCGCTGCTGGAATCTGCAACAGACCTGCAAGCCTTACTCGGCCACGTTTCAGGCTTAACGGATGAGCATTTTGGTGTATGCACTGTCTGTAATTGATGACCAGTTTTTTCTTCCTACGTGGTAGTTCCCTTGCAAGCGGCAGAGCGGAGGGGCGTATCTATTTTGAAAGAAGAAAAAACTGATTAATTTAAAATTTAAAATTCTAGGGCGCGGTTATTCTATGCTAAGAGCAGGGACGAGACGGAGTATACAGTATACTCTAAACACAAATTAGCGTATATGGGGGTACAATTAGAGTAAGCTGTTCTCCAGCGCACTGTCTTATGTCCGGGGTATTCTGCCTAAGCACTGGTGCAGATTTCCATCGCTAAAAATAGGAAATGCAGTTGGCAACGGAGACAAATTTCCTCTTCAAAACAGGCCAGTTTCTAGCAGTTAGAAATATTTTAACAGAGGTTTCAATCTCCTCTATTTAATAATAATAATTGGTTTTTGGGGAAAGGAAATGGCGCAGTATCTGTCTCATATATCGTTGGACACCTGAACCGCGCCGTAAGGGAAGGGATAAAGGAGGGAGTGAAAGAAGAAAGGAAGAAGGAGGTGCCGTAGTGGAGGGCTCCGGAATAATTTCGACCACCTGGGGATCTTTAACGTGCACTGACATCGCACAGCACACGGGCGCCTTAGCGTTTTTCCTCCATAAAAACGCAGCCGCCGCGGTCGGGTTCGAACCCGGGTACTCCGGATGAGTAGTCGAGCGCCCTAACCACTGAGCCACCGCGGCGGGGCATCTCCTCTATTTGCAAACCTGAAGACCCCCAGTGCCGTGCTTAAAAGTTCCCTTCCATTGCTAACTGCTCCATATTATTATGCTTGGAGGTTCAAATATGCCTCCGCTGCCAGAGTAGGCATTCCGTATATTTAGTTATCGAAGTTTACCCCGAGACATGGGCAGCATACCCTGCCCCTAAAAGAGAGCGTGCTAGAGGAACTTACTCCCTTTTCGCTCTCATATAGGCTAATTTGAGTTTAGAGTGTAAGAAAATGGATACACAAACGAAGCGCTGCCCGGTCCTTGTGTCGTTTCGTATAGTTACTTTTTCCTATGCACATCACCGACCAAAATTTCCACTTACTGTAGTTTATTCTTTCGTGTTATTCTTGTTTGTGTTTTTTCTTTGTAGATTTTTGTTTGTTCTTTCTAGGATGCTGGAGGCATTGATCAGCTCTTAGTGTATCCAATCCCTCTTCGAAGTACATTCGCGAGCATGGCATTGGTCTAGGATCGATCCTGTAGACCAATGAGGAATCGTGTAGTGACGTCATCAACGTTGTACTGTGTGACCGTTGTGGGGCGCTTGAATTACCCGTGCGAGCATGAAAAATATGTAATGAATAAAGCTAGTAGGAATGCAGCTGTCATGAAAAATAGGGCACTGTGGAATTACAATAGGTATGAGGTGGTAAGAGGGATCTGGAAAGGGGTGATGGTCCCTAGCCTGACCTTCGGGAATGCGGTCCGGTGTATGAGGCCAGATGTTCAAGCAAGGCTGGAAATTAGGCAACGGGGAGTAGGGAGGTTAGCTTTGGGAGCACATGGCAATACACCAAATCAGGGGGTACAGGGTGATATGGGATGGGCGTCTTTCGAGAGCAGAGAGGCTAGCAGTAAGATAGCATTTGAGGAACGATTGAGAAGGATGGAGGCAAAGCGGTGGGCTAGGAAAGTTTTCAGATACCTGTATATAAAGAATGTTGACACGAAATGGAGAAAGCGAACTAGAAAATTGACAAGCAAATATCTGGACAGCAGTAAGGGGGCCAATCAGCAATTATCGGTTAAGAAAAAGGTTAAAGGAACAGAGAGAGCTTTGTGGAAAACAGGGATGCTGACGAAATCGGCACTGGGAACATACCGGACCTTTAAACAGGAAATTGTCAAAGAAAATATCTATGATAATTGTAGGGGAAGTTCTTTGTTGTTTGAGGCCAGGACTGGAGTTTTGCGGACTAAGACGTATAGAGTCAGGTACCAGGAGATAGACACTTTGTGCATTGCGTGCGGAGAGGAGGAGGAAACGGCTGAACACTTGATACTTTTCTGTAAAGGGCTTCACCCTACAGTGGAAGGCAGCGGGGCTGACTTACCCAAGGCATTGGGGTTTAGGGATAGTGAAGGGAAAGTGGATTTTAAGAGGTTAGAAGTAACCAAGCGAAGGTTATCTGATTGGTGGCTAAAAGCAAGACAGGAGTAAAATTTCACAAGACATGGCTAGGTGGCTTGAGCCACCGCCCGATGTAAAGGGTTCAGCCGTATCCATCCATCCATCCATCGAGGTCACGTGGCCATGACGCCACGACTTTCTCTACCAATCTCGATTTTCCGGCAGGACAACGCCAACTATATACGGTCGTTTCTCCGCTCAACGAAACATTTAACGATATCGCATTAATAAGCCCGCATGTGCTACGCGTTCACCATGGTCTATATTTTCGCGGGATGGTGACAACGGCGGGGACAATAGACGAGGAGACTAACGTGTCACATGAATAAGTCCTTATTAGGCTGACTTCCGCCCATAAATAAATGAACAACTCGACGGCGGCTATAGCAATAAACGCGCTTGGCGGTCGTTCAAGAAAAGAATAACCACCGCTCTCAGCCGCGCTCAATTAAAAGCTGGCAAAGAGCTTTCGAGATGAGGCATGGTAATTGCCTACGGCAGTCTCGAACAACGTGTAGAACCGATTGCGCGCGCCCAGGAAATCTATTAGCGTCTCTCGTCAGAAACAAAGTGATAAAGCCGTGTACCGAAGGCTTTGAGCACCAACGAGTAAACATTACAAAGCTTTGCGGCAATATGGCAGAAAGGTTGTCTTTTTTAATATAAACTACTTTGCGCTAAAAATAGAGCGAAAAAAAATGATAGACAGGGGGGAAATGGAGGGAAGAACCCCTAAAACACGGTGCATTAACGGAGAAATGCGACACTGTCAAACCCTGCAATCGTGCAATTGTTCAAACAAGCAATCGTGCTGCACATGTCGCCATTGTGCCTATACCACGTTCCGACGCGTCAGCTGTCATCCTGCACTGGCAGGTTCAGTGAAAAAAAAAAAAACCGCAGGTGGTTTCATCCTTGACAAAAAATGTTGTAACTCCCATTTGTTCCACCTGGGCGGTACGCACGTCAATTATAGCGGTTACAAGCAGACGTTGCAACGCCACCAGCGGGAGCGCGCAATGGCATGTAAGTCTGCTTATTTCCATAATAAGTTTTAATAGGTCCGTTCTTAATAGGCCCATTCGATTCGCCTGCACTACACGAACTGGTTCTCGTTGTGCTGCACTTCGTCATTCGATTCAACGGTGCAACGTGGCGCCACGCCGTTCGGTTCAACAAAAGGCAGGCGACGTGCAGCCTTAGTGCAGCGAGCCCTAGCGCAGACGACTGGCGCGAACATAGTGCGCAAAAGCCATAATAGCCAAAACGCAGCCGCACACGACGCCAATAAAAGGTCTCGGTTTTCCGAAATGCCATTAAAAAACCTCTGAAAATGTTTAAGCGACATCATTTTTTTAAACATATTTTTTAAGTGCGCCTGTTAAGCACGAATTATAGAATTTTGTGGTGTAGAATATTTGGCCAATAGGAGAGCAAGCCATCGCTTATTTTGGTCAAACTTTGCACTCGCATGCTTTTCTGCTCGTTTGTTGCAATTTATAGACAGGATATTGAATGTTAGGGCATCTTGATTATCGAACAACGTTTGTTTTTTCATTATTTTTTGGCCAAAAGTTGTGGCTCTGCAGTCGGTAGCTCTCAGCCCCATGATGCTTTGAGCGCCCATGGTGGCTGAGGTGGTCTCAAGGACGCTTCATGCAAACTCCCATAGGCGGGGCGCCAGCTTTCCTTCTAGGTAATAGTTCTTAAGAAAGAAGCCTCTCGATTCGATTACTGCTGAAACTGGCCGATGTGACAGAGGTATTGTCATCGCATCGCGACTGCGGTATGCGCTGCACTTCGAGCTGCAGACGAAACGCGATGCGAACGGAGAAAACGAAGCCTCCGCATCACGTGCTCGGCAGACGGACTCCGCGGACGCGTTTCTCGCATTTACGGCATCCGGTCGGCGCCTATCGCGTTTCAACCGCACTCGCACGTTCGTCCGTTGCGATGCGCCTTCGGTTCGTCCTTGTTTTCTTTGTTTCTTTCGTTTTTCCTTCTTCCTGCAATCTTAGGAGAACAGGAGAACGGGCACAAAACGATCGCTTTCGGTCACAGCTCACGAGGAAGATTCTTGAATGAGTCGTCGTCTCTCAGCGACCCTAGCGACAAGGAGACGAAAGAGGTCTCATTTCCGGCGCCGTTCTGGCATTAGTTTCGTGGCACGTCGTGGGTGTGTTGGAGTATGAACAGCAGTTGTTGGAGCGATGTTGGAGGTATGGACTTTGTTGGTGGAGCGTGCCATCTTTCAAAGGAGGAGGAGGAAGAAGAAAGGAAGGGAGGGAGGTTAACCGGAAGAATAATCGGTTTGCTACCTACACGGAGGGAAAGGGCTGAGGGGATAAAAAATGAAATAGAAAAGAGAGTCACATTGAAAAGTCAGCGTTCGGTGAAGTCACAGCCTACCGCGCAGGCCAGAAGTTCTCAAGAAGCGGAGCAGTGCCTTGGAGGCCTTCACCGCCGACGATCGCCGCGGCCAGCGGACCAAGTGCTTAAGGTTTGAATAAGGTGACGAAGAGTGAAGCCACTCCATAGCGTGTGCATAGCGTGGGATGTTAGTAATCACGGAAGGGAAGGGGGCACGCCCCCTTCATGTGTACACTGGATGAAAAGGAGTCAAAGTGCATCCGAATAGGTCCTGTGTGTTTAAATGGTTACAACGTGAGTGGTTATTGCCGCAGTGTTTTCTTTATTCACTGTATTTAAGATACAAAAAATCCCTGATGAAAATAAACGGTGGAGTTTGTGGAGGAGCGTCGGTCTGGCCTCTCATACTTAAGGCATTTAAAGGAGGCGGTGCTTAGCCAAGTATGAGGCCATGAAATGGAATGAGCTGGGTATGAAGGACAATACCTGTAAACATGTTGATTACTCGTTTATGTATTTTTCGCTCATTTATTTAATATAAACTGTATATTAAGGATTTTACAAAGACTGAAGAAAACAAAACCGACATTACTGAGAACTGACAAGTGAAGATAGAACTATAGTTATTTTTATATAGATCGGCGTTCAAAATCACGACATCCCGTCAATAAACACCAGATTATGGTAGCTGGTTACTGAAGTCAGCCACAGCTAACCGGCATAAATATTAGATACCACGCTAGGTGAACCTAGGCACATAGTTCTCGAACGCGCAAAACCAAAGAAAATTATACGCGATGCCACTAAAGTATTTCTTGCTCTTGTCGACCTTGTAATACCCGTCCCAAACGGGTAAATTTAACGTCATTAAGTGCTTACTCTCTAGTTTTAATGGCATTCGCGCTGTGCCACACGCATAAATTTAATGGAATTAGCCTTACTGTCATTCGTGGCCTACTAAACCTGCCACAACTCATTTGCCCCAACAATGTGTACTCACGGCCCCATTCCACACGCAGAAAAGCATGCAACTTTGTAAGTAACAACTTTCTATCCAGTAGCAAATGGTTAATTCATAACCTTCCGGCAGATGAGGTATCTCTGCTGCATTTTCGATACGAAAGACGCCATTTTGTAGCGAGAGCTACACTACGCTAGTCCGAGCCGCGTTTCGCGTGGAGCCAGAACTGCGCATGCGCTGTTACCATGGCAACCAGCTGCGCCGTTCCACAGGTGTTCGCCGCTTCACTGCGCCGATGCGTGACGTCACGCCTCACTACCGCGCATGTGCCGTTACCATGGCAACTAGCTGCACCGTTCCGCCGGTGTTGCAGTTGCGCCTGCTAGTGAGATGCTCCATGGCTGAAGAAGCTGACGGTGAGCGCGTGTACTGCGCGCGGCATCTTCGTCGGCTACGAGGAGCTGCTTCAGACGACCCCGAAATCTTTGCTTGGCGTGAAGAGGCCCGTCAGCGTAAGAATGAAGCTCGAAGGGCTAAGCGTGCGTATACGTAGCTCTCGCTACGCATATCCTGGCCTGGCTGATCTAAGCCACTGCCAATTTTTTTAACAACACTTCCGACAGATACTCTGGTGTGCCGATAATCGTGTCTATGGCTAGTTTTTCGACTTTTCAGACAAGAATAGCGGTATTTTCTGCAAAATAATTTTTATTGCATTTGAATAGCATATCCAGATATATTATAGAGTCATATACTGAAATAACTACTATTCTATCATATCACTGCGATATTGTCCAGCTGATATCTAAACTTAAAACGACTTTAGTTGTCTTGAGCATTGGTGCCATATTAACCGGCTGACAGTGAATGTTACTAAGCCTTGCTTTTAAATTTTCTGCCCACTCGGAAACTACTGCCCGCCACACCACCACTATAACTCACTTCCACTGCCATCTCATTGCAAGACAGAGTTTTATTTCTGGGTGCTGTTACTGTCCCTCATTTAGAATTTCATTATCATGTAGCGGAAACTTGCAAGAAATTTTCGTATGGATTACGCGCACTAATCAAGGCCCGAAGTTGTCTTCCTACGCATTCGTCCATAACCACTTAAACTACATGGAATTTTATCCTGGGGTAACGCTTATCATATTTATCTATGGCCGCTAATTCGCTAATAAAACTCCAAAATCAAGCCATGCGCATCACAACCTCTTCACTACGAACCTCACCCTCGCGTATTTTGTTCGTGGATTCTCCGCCCTTTATTTTTATAATATCAGCATTTTATTTTTCAGATTCTTCATCGTCAACTCCCGCTAAGCATCTTTCCCCCCCGGCATGATTATGTACAACATCGTCACACGCTTCGCGCTGCGTAATAACTTTCTGCTAACTAAGGTCAGAACTAACTACGGGAAACAATGCCTTCAATTTTCTATCCCATCATTTGGGAACTCTAAATTTGGACATCAAGCAAACTAATACACTTTCTTTGTATAAGTACAAATTAAGACGTTTCCTTCTTAATATGTAATTTTTGTTACATCAATGTTTTTTATCCTATGTATCATGATATCCTACAGTGTTTAATTGTATTTCATTCTGTATTCTACCTCTTGTATTTAAATTTGTCGGTTTTGCACATTATATAGTACCTTGCTGTTTACTGCCTGTGTTGCTTCCCGATATAATTCGTACATATTGATCTTCTTTTTAGCTTATGTTTTTTGATTAGTTGTGCATTGAAATTTGTTCTCATGGGAGGTTCCACCTGTGGTCTTGTACCTTCGGACCTCTCGCTTTATATTCTTGTAACTTCTTTTGGAATCACAAATCAACTTACAACTCAATTTCAAATGTGCTGATTAGCACTGTTTATATTCAAATGAAATTTTTGACTGTCCTGCAGGCATTATCATGAGTTTCGTATAATGACATTAAATGTGGACATGTAGCACCAACTCCTGAAATAATCGCATTAACAAACCTAAGTACTTCAGAATTTACTGCCGTTTCTTGTGTATAAGCTACGGGTATAAGCTTCGTTAGATGATTTGGGAGAAGGAGGTGGTGGTAAAAATGGTCGTTAATAATCTCCCCCTCTCTTCTTAACCCTCGGGGACCTCGAGTCATCCGTTTAATAAAGATGTCTGAATGGACTTTCGCTTAATTGGGTAGTTGTTGTGACAAGCGCCCTTATATTCATCACGCGCAATTCGCCATCACCGGTACAAAGACCCGTGTCACCTGGGAGTTGAGTGGGCGCTTCTTTAAGCGTCGTATTAATTCGCCCGCCCTGATATATCATGCCGCCTGGTTTAAAAACACCGCAGACGGTTAACTCATACACTGTACAAGCACAATAAACACAAACCGCGAACATCCACCGCCTTTATAAGCGCTAGGTACAGGTTCATGTAAACCTGCAGTGTACTCCGCTTACTTATCCTTTTTTTTTTAAAGAACCATCTACCCTCCTTCAAGGTCAACCCTCCTTTAGAGCCCTATGGAGCCGCCGCGGTGACTCAGTGGTTATGGTGCTCGGCTGCTGACCCGAAAGACGCGGGTTCGATCCCGGCTACGGTGGTCGAATTTCGATGGAGGCGAAATTCTAGAGGCCCGTGTGCTGCGCGAAGTCAGTGCACGTTAAAGAACCCCAGGTGGTCTAAATTTCCGGAGCCCTCCACTACGGCGTCCCTCATAGCCGGAGTCGCTTTGGGACGTTGAACCCCCATAAAGCAAACCAAACCAGAGCCCTGTACTTTGAACGCGTCAAAGTTCAGAGTGAATAAACGAGTACGTCATAATGAAGCGTTAAATGACACATTTATGAAACAAATACTACACTACATTTCACTGCCAGCACAGGAATTGTCGATGACGATGATAGATTTTTATGGCGCAAGGGCATCTAAGGAAAAAGAGCGCCATGACACAAGGCATTTTCGACTACTCAAGGTGGGGCCAAATGCCCACTTCCCAAGCATTTCACCCTAGATAAGCCGAGCACCAGACCAGGGGGAAAGCTTGTACCCATTGTATCACCGGTGGGTATATACCCGGTGGCACAGGGAATCGAACCCCGCACCTCCCCCGCATGAGAGGCGGATGCTCAACCACTCGGCCACCGCTGCGGTAGCGTAGTAGTTGTAAAATGCCCGATCCAGCTTTACAATCGTGGGCTTTTACATCGTCACGGCCGCCCCAGAGGCGCGCCGTAGAACAGCAGCCACACCAGTCAGCAAGAGTAATAATAATAATAATTGGTTTTGGGGGGAAAGGAAATGGCGCCGTATCTGTCTCATATATCGTTGGACACCTGAACCGGGCCGTAAGGGAAGGGATAAAGGAGGGAGTGAAAGAAGAAAGGAAGAGAGAGGTGCCGTAGTGGAGGGCTCCAGAATAATTTCGACCACCTGGGGATCTTTAACGTGCACTGACATCGCACAGCACACGGGCGCCTTAGTGTTTCTCCTCCATAAAAACGCAGCCGCCGCGGTCGGGTTCGAACCCGGGAACTCCGGATCAGTAGTTGAGCGCCCTAACCACTAAGCCACCGCGGCGGGTCAGCAAGAGAGCAGAACCTCGGTTTATTTCCCAAGCACTTGTCACGTGAGGAAAGGGAGGGGGCGAGGGACGAGAGAGAGAGGCAATAGTGGCTGCCGCAAGAAACTAAACGATGCGTGCTCATGATGCGCACGCAACGCAACAGATGCGCAGAACAGAACATGCCACATGGGCAGTGGCTTGTTTATGTCGGAAACGGGGAGAGGGAGTGAAATAGCGCTCGTGAAATGCATAGCCCCTTTCCCCTTCGCCTGCTCCTCTCTTGATTGAGAGCTCTGCCTGCGCCTGCGTACTCGTCTAATAATATAAAAGCAATATGAGAAATAGCGCGGACAGCTGTTGCAGCGCAGCTTTGATCGAAGGTCGCTATAGAGGACTGCGTTCCATTGTACGCAAATGGACAAAGTCTCGAGACAGGCACGGCATATAGGAAGCCCGCTGGTTGAACTGCGAATGTGAGTCTGCGGCTTCGTTGAAGCCCCGCCATATCCGAATGAATGTTTACCTTAGGGAAATGCGTGGCTAACTAAGCTGCCTGAAAACTGGAATGCGAGATACTTCTCGTTGACCACGTGTGCAGCCCTGGTTCCCCTTAATAGTGTGCAGTTGCGTTCACGTGTTTCGGTGTCGTCAGAGCGGTGTGGTATCACTTCCTTGTTGCTTCGCGAATAGTTCCCGTAAAAAAAAAAGAAAACATTCTTCTACTGTAATAATTATCATGCTGAAAAAGAAAACGTGCATTGAGATAACAAAGACTACATCAACCCTGCAATTAATCGCATGTGACACCTAATATTTAAAAAAAAAATGGCTTTCAACTTTTCTTTTGCATGGAAGAAAGCTAATAGTAAACTAGCAAGCGCAAAATACCGGACGACGGACAGAGTAAGGGACACAAAAAACAGGTTCACGAGCGCTTTTTTGTGTCCCTTACTCTGTCCGTCGTCCGGTATTTTGCGCTTCCTAGTTTGCAACATGCATCACCAACTAGCCCGGCAGCTTGCTCTCCTGAAAGCTAATAGCATGAAAAAAAATGCCTTATTTTCTAGCACAACGTAGCTCATTTTTAATTAGCTGTTTTGTTTTTTCTGATGAGTATACCTGGCTTCAGTGGACTGGCGATGCTCTCTCTGAGCAACGTCAAGGTTTAATTCCGGTAGCCTTCGGTTTTAACATTAACGTCGGTCATTAACGTCGGTAAACAAGGTCAAGACAGACCAAAAGATGAAAATAGGCAACAGTGCGAGCCATTTCAAATAGAAAGCCGCCGCCGTGGCTCAGTGGTTATGGCGCTCGGCTGCTGGCCCGAAAGACGCGGGTTCGATCCCGGCCGCGGCGGTCGAATTTCGATGGAGGCGAAGTTCTATAGAGGCCTGTGTGCTGTGCGATGTCGGTGCGCGTTAAATAACCCCAGGTGGCCGAAATTTCCGGAGCCCCTTCACTACGGCGTCCCTCGTAGGCTTTGTCGCTCGTTAGATCCCCATAAGTCAAACCAAATCATTCCAAAAAAAAAAGGAGTGTGGCAGTGCCGCATTGGGCCCCGCGCGTCTCACCGCTTTAATAAGGCCGCAGAAAAACGCAGCTTCGGGGTTGTTTTTAAAGCGAGAGAATTGAAAAGCCTTATCGGGAGAAAAAAAAATGTGTCGTCAGTGACAAAATCCATCCGTTGGCTGGAGGGAGGCGATGGAGGTGATTCCAGCGAGACCTTATATCACTCCTGGCGCAATGGTGCAGCGGTCAAGCCAGGTCTGCCAGAGGCGATTACATACATACATACATACATACATACATACATACATACATACATACATACATACATACATACATACATACATACATACATACATACATACATACATACATACATACATACATACATACATGCATACATGCATACATACATACATACATGCATGCATGCATGCATGCATACATACATACATACATACATACATACATACATACATACATACATACATACATACATACATACATACATACATACATACATACATACATACATACATACATACATACATACATACATACATACATACATACATACATACATACATACATACATACATACATACATACATACATACATACATACATGCATACATGCATACATACATACATACATACATACATACATACATACATACATACATACATACATACATGCATGCATGCATGCATGCATACATACATACATACATACATACATGCATGCATGCATGCATGCATGCATGCATGCATACATACATACATACATACATGCATGCATGCATGCATGCATGCATACATACATACATACATACATACATACATACATGCATGCATGCATGCATACATACATACATACATACATACATACATACATACATACATACATACATACATACATACATACATACATACATACATACATACATACATACATACATACATACATACATACATACATACATACATACATACATACATACATACATACATACATACATACATACATACATACATACATACATACATACATGCATACATACATACATACATACATACAGAAGGATATCCGCATTAAGCCTTGACGTCACACACAGAGAGCCTCGCCAGTCGACTGAAGCCAGATACTCATCAGAAAAAAACGACTAATTAAAAATGAACTACGTTGTGCTAGAAAATCAGACGTTTTTTCATGCTACTATTAGCTATGCAGTTCGCTTCCTTCCATGCAAAAGAAAAGCTGAAAGCCAACATACATACATGGGGTTGAAGAGGCGGTGCTTGCCTTGCTGTGTGCGTCATACAGTCGCTTGATGACATCACCCTACACACTAAACAATTTCTCACCCTTAAGGGTGTAAATCAGCTGTCCCCAGACGAGCACCCTTTTCCAATTTTTCGGTGATAAAAAGGGTGCAGAGATCAGCACCCTTAAGGAAGGGTGCACTTAATGATACTTTAGAGGATGTAATGGTTGCACCCTCATTAAAGGGTAATAATATTTCATAACACCTCTACGAATGCATGTTGGAAGGGTGCTCCACATTGATCCACCCATGAAGCAAAAGCCTTGGACTGATGCGCGCCCTCTAAACTTTCACGCAGTGCACCCTTCCTGAAGGGTGCTGATCTCTGCACCCTTTTTAGCACCCAAAAGGGTGTTCGTCTGGGGACAGCTGATTTAATTGCACCCTTAAGGGTGAGAATTTGTTTAGTGTGTATTTTTCTTGCCATCACTGGGATTTCATCTGCCATCTGCGATTGGCGTTGACTTTTCTCGTAAGGGGACTAGCAATGCTTTACGCATTAAAAAGAGAACGCGACAAAAGACACCGGCGCTGGTGTCACTCCTCGTTTGGCTGTGTTCACACTTCTGCAGCCTACTCGAGCCTTTTATTTTTTTTTTACCTTAAAGCGGTGCCGCAGCGTGCGCATGTTTTAAACACGCGCCTGTCGCTTCAACGGAAGAATGCGAAGACACCAACCCCCAACAGCCAGCGAATAAATCCACAGAAAATTACCACGTCCAACTCGCAAGCTGCAGATATGAGGGACGACTTACTTCGCGGGAGTTTAGCGTCGCTCGAAAATACGACCGCAACCAAGTGCAAATCACCGCAGGATTTCGCGCAGGATTCGCGCGTTTCTAATCGTCCGCCTTCAGCAGCACTGGGGCGATAGAAACGACAGAATACAAATTAATTTTATTCTTGTCATAACCGTCGCGATTAGTGAAAAGTAGTTACGGAACAAGTGCGCAAGTATATATAGGCTTCATGTATGGTGATACTGCAAGCTAAAATAAAATAAAAATTGGCAGTGGCTTAACTTGGCTAACCCTGGAATGAGCGAAAAGCAAGGACGTTTGCTAAGCGTCCGAGGCTCGTCTACGACAGCTCCGCTACACGCTCGCGGCAGCCGCTCTATATATACCCACACTACCACGTGGCTATGACGTGGTATGACATGGTCTTACGACACCCCCATCGGATGTCATCACATAGGTTCACATCACCCCGTCGGAAGTTCTTACGGTGAAAGGTCAACCCAAAGATCAAAGGTCAACTAAATGTCATGGGTAAAGGTCAAGGGTCAAGGGTTCGACACCATAACTGTACCACATATGGTAATAAACGGCTAACGTGGTTGGGCTGAAGGTCGTTCAAGGTCATTCTCCGGCCTACGCGACGACTGCTTTACCTAGCGTAGTGAAGCTTTTCGCTTTAAAACCGCTGCCGGAAAGCCGCGCTCTCTCCCAAGGTAACGAACTTGATATTTCTGTGCAGGATCAACCTTACCGGACGGAGATCAAGCCAGCCGAGTTGGAAAGGGTAGTCTACCACATCCGTCTGGGCGCCGCCCGCAGGAAACCGGTGACGTCGTGAATCTACTAACCCTCATTCCGTATTAAGGCAACCATATTAGCAGAGACCAGCACTGGATTCTACTAAAAGCATCCTTCGCCTTGTCTCGCTTAAAATCCTACATCAAAGTGGAGCTTCCTTAAATCTCTCCACTGCATCCTTGCATCCTCCTCAACGTCGACAGACGCAGAGATGACCGCCAACGCAGACGCCTTGTTTCCGCTTGCCATCCAGTCACTCGTCGGCCTCGTCACGTGTTTGGTGACAGTCTACGATGTGATCACACTTCCAGTCTACGCCGTATTCCAGAGGCCCTGGGTTTACTGGAAGAGAAAGCGTATTTGCTTCGCCAAGCCCATCATCGAGGGCGACCCATCTTCTCCATACAAGAGGCTGCAAAACGACGATTTTGAGGACCTAAGAGGCGTCCAAACCCTGGACGAAATGGCCCGAAGGGCCATTAGCCGCCATGCTCCTAGACCTGCCCTTGGCACGCGGCCCGTTTTAAGTAGCACCGAAACGAGGCAGCCCAACGGGAGATGCTTCAAGAAGCTCGTCCTGGGAGACTACGAGTGGCTGACGTACGAAGAGGTAGACCGCAAGATAGACCTCACTGCTCGCGGCTTGCTGTCCATAGGCGTCAAGCCCCGCCAGTACCTGGCCATCCTGGCCGAGACGCGAGTGGAATGGATGCTGACGGCGCAGGCTTGCTTCCGTGCCAACGTCCCGCTGGTGACCTTGTACTCGACACTCAGCAACGACGGCATCGTGAGCGCCATCAACGAGACGGAAGTGACGCACTTGGTCACCTCTGCGGACCTCCTACCCCGGGTGCTTAAAATCGTTGACAAGATGCCGCTCCTGACACATATTGTGTACATGGACAGCTCCAACTCCAAGCCCACCGCTTCAGTGGTCTCTGGACTTCAGGTAAGAACGGTGAACGCTTGTAAGCGACTCGAAGCCATCGCCACTAATGCTGAGCAGGTTAAAAATTATGCTTCTAGAAGGGAGTAAAGGCTGGGCATTGCTCAAAAATTGATCCAAAGAAAGCCTTAAGTTTAGGCTACAGAAGGACGCAAATTATTCATCTTTACCTCAGCTTCTTTTCTTCTTTGCCTTTATGTCCCCATCTCTTTCCCCTGAGCAGTGTAGTAACCCTGCACCTTACCTTTCCTGGTTGATGCTTCTGCCTGTCTTTCTTTCTTTCTTTCTTTCTTTCTTTCTTTCTTTCTTTCTTTCTTTCTTTCTTTCTCTCTCTCTCTTTGTTCCTGTCTCTCTTGCCTTCTTTAAGCCGTGGCTGAGTGATTATGGCGCTCGGCTGCTGGCCCGAAAGACGCGGGTTCGATCCCGGCCGCGGCGGTCGAATTTCGATGGAGGCGAAATTCTAGAGGCCCGTGTACTGTGCGATGTCAGTGCACTTTAAAGAACCCCAGGTGGTCGAAATTCCCAGAGCCCTTCACTACGCAGCCTCTCATAGCCTGAGTCGCTTTGGGACGTTAAACCCCCATAAACTAAACTTTCCTTCTTTAATTCTTTCTTTCCTTCTTTCGTTCGGTCTTTTCTCTTCCTTCTCTCTCTCTGTGGACGCTGCAGCAGACGACACATGTGAATGGTTGCATGGTAGAATATGTTGGAACAGTGAATGGTAGTGGTTATTAATGCGATATCATTAGAAGCCCCATAGGCCAAAAATGCGCCGTCGGTCATAAAATTTGCCCATTGGCTGAATGGAATGTGACGTCACCCGATCGGAGCATTTCATTTGACTGGAGGGAAGTGACGGACCTCGCCAGACGGGAGCGCTCCCATTGGCTGCAGGAAAGGCACGTGACCAGACAAGAGCATTTCCCATTGGCTGCATGGGGGTGACGTCGCTAGACCGGAAGTGACGTTACGACCGACAAAGGCATCAACAGCTGCTAATGATACCACATTGCCAACACACATAGAAATTAGGTGACCCTGTGAATTTTCGGAATCGCTGAGGCTTTGGGATCGTTTCAATTCTCAACCGCCGGCCGGTGTTCAAATTTCAGAAGGAAACGCGCAGAAGCCTTCTCCTGAAGCTACGCCAGTCCGCGCCAGAACACGAACTCACTTTATCGGCTCCAGACCTTTGAGCGAAAATTTTAACTAACGTACGGAGAAGAGCGATAGTTACTCTAAACCACCCATGTCCAGCATTCTCGGAGAAAAAAATTTGAATATTGAAAAACTGTAAGGTACTGATATGGAAATATTGAAGATGATCGTCCATCCTTCTGATATGTAGCAAAATCTTTCTTTTGTAGCGTCTTCGTATATACCTCGCATCGAGCAGTTGAAAGCAGCAGAAAACCAACGGGGAACGCTTTTGGCGAGAGCAAAAACGTTAATAGCAAAAAGAAATGCGAGCCTGCCGATGGGAGATCTGCGGATATATTGATTGGCAGAGTCAAATCTTGCAATATATAAAAAATTGTGCTCGTAAACTCTTTCCCGTTCAAAAATGCTTTTGTCCAGAATTGTTGTGCACGTCATTTTCCCGAGGACGCAATTTTTGCATTTTTCGTGAGTCGCATGCAAATCCAGAAAAAAAAAACGTTCCCGCGAATAATTTTATCGAAATGTCGAGTTGTAATCAAGAAAAACATTTACGTGATGCGAGCGTGTAGATTTTAACTAGAAACGGAATGTGAGGCGGGTTCTCGGCCCGCAGAAAATATGTCATCGTTTCTATAAACGGCTCTCTTTGCTTCTAAAAGCTATACGATCTGAAAAATCAGCGTGTTTTCTTTTTATTTGCTGTTTAATTCCTGCTAAGCCGTATTCCCTGAGAGTGGAGCATCTTAACGCATTGGCCACGTGCTTTCCAATGCAGCGTCGGAAAGATTGCACAGCTTGCGGGCCAGGTATGCTTCGCTAAATTTAGCGGTAATGAAATATTCTTAAAATGCGCCTTCAGCCAATTTCGCGAAATAATAAGCTCGCGAAAAGTACGTCGTTCACAGCAGTACGCGACTCATTGCAAACACACGAATAAGGAACGCGGACATACAGGCGTTGACCTACGACTGAAATCTTAATATACTCTCGCGCTCAGTGTGACTTGCAGCGCATACCGTCTGGGCCAACTGAGGTTTGATCCGCTTTATAATAAATCAGTGCTCCTTCACACAGAGCACCCAATTTACACAAACATTCAGCATACTTTATTCTCTGCATTGACGACTTACTCCATTAGTTTCCAGTGTCACAAAGCTTGCGCTAGCGGCCTCGAGTACTGAACCAGCGCCTCTAAAGGTTTGATACATTGATTGATTGATACATTGATTGATTGATTGATTTTTACGGCGCAAGTGCATCTGTGGCCAAAGAGCGCCATGGCACAAGGTATTCTCTTCTACTCAAGGTGGGATAAAGACCCATTTCCCAAGCATTTCACCCTAAATAAGCCGAGCATCAGGCCAGGGGAAAGCGTGTGCCCATTGTATCACCGGTAGGTACCCAGCGGCACTGGGGATCGAACCCCTCACCTCCCGCATGCGAGGCGGATGTTCAGACCACTAGGCCACCGCTGCGGTACACGTCAAGGAATGTGTGGCATAGGTGCTTCAGGTTGCGTATAAAATACGGCGCGAGTACCCGTTCCTGGCTGTTCAAATTCACGCTTGACATGAGAAGTGAACACATGAGTGCGCAACTGAGCATGCGTGGTGTCCCAATTACCCACCCTCTTATAGGCAGCTGCAAGTGCCCTCATTTCTTTGTCCTCTTTTCTTTTTTTCATCGTGTGTGATCTCTTTTAAAATGTCGACGTGCACAATAAAGTTTCGACATCAGACCGGCGCATATGCTTTGCTTCTCTCCGTGTCCACGTGTCCTGTCCGCGCGGTGCTCTTCGCATCGCATCACATCGCTTGGATGGGGGCTACAGTCTGCACGGCAATTTTATCATTAAAGCCCTTGCGCAACTACAGAAAAACAGTTGACACGGGGCATGAGGAAATAACGAATCACGAACACTCAAGCTCGCTACATCAACCGCCTGTTCATAGCATGCACATGCAAGGGTAGTGAAAGAACAAATGCACAGGCAGCATGCGCATGTGTTCTCAACGACAGGCATAGACAGTGCTCCGGAGTAGGTTTTGTTGCGCTATTGAAACTACGGCGTTAAAAGATGACACTTGGTCTCTTCGTTTTGGCTGTTGGTACGCTTCACCATTCTTTTAGTAGTCACCTTGTTCGCAAGGTCATCGTGGTGGGCATTACAAAGGCAGATGGCGTTATCCGTCATTATACCATACTTGACTTCTTTGGATCACTGAGACTACCGCGCTGTTATCGCATCTCCATTCACACTTTCCTTACAAGCCAAACTTCCAGTCTTTGTATCCAACGGATGTCATTGGTACCTCATGAGCAACCGGGAATTATCCCAAAGTTTCGTTCTCGTACCACATTATGCAGCTATTCTAGCCTTAGACAGCATGATATACCCTCGAGCATGTACTGGAGGCCTTCACATCTCGCCTTTTCTCCTGGACCCGAATCCCTCGCCCTACTAATCATGTTTCACTAAGACTAAAGCAACTAGGCCGGTTTACGAAAAGCCGGCATTTTCACTTTATAGTCGGTCATTTGTCGGATCCCCTTGGGCGGATACAGCTCGGATTCTAGGTCTCTTTTTGCATGCATCGGGAACCGGCATCCCGCGGGTGACAATCATCCGTAAATCCGCCCACGCCGCGTTCGGTCACATATCCGCCTCATAGCTATGCGCTAAGCGGTGCCGGTGTTCACACGTCCCACCGGCTGATGCGCTCGATCCTCTAGCTACGCATATACTTTACAAGGCGCAACTCCATCGCCTCATCCTCCGATCGAGGTACACCCCAGAAGCGGTCAACCGTGGAGCAATGTGCGCCATCAGTTATCTCCTCCGTTTTACGCCTATTCCCGTACTTCAGCAGCCCACTCCTATAAAATACACTTAATTATTAACGTTTTATGCAACTAGAAGCCTCATCGGGGAAAAAAATGTCGTCGGTCATAAAATTCGCCCATTGTCCTGTGGGAATTCAGTGACGTCACCAGAGTGGAAAATGCCCATTGGCTGAAGGAAAGTTACGTCATCAGACCGGTAGTGGCGTCGCTTCCGGTAAAGGCATCAGCAGCTTCTAATGCCATAGCGTTGGCAACACATACGGTGTCTCTGTGAATTTTTTTCACTGTGAAATAAACGCGAGGTTGAGAGGGCTTGTAAACAGTTCGTCTAGCTTCATCGTTTCCAGACGCTTACAGCGAAAACTATTTATGGGAGGTTCTAAGCGTCGCCCGTAAGCACACCCTTTATTCAGGTGCCGTAGTATAGAGTTCCTCGTAACAATTTCGACTGCACGTGGTTCTATAACGTGCAAATGGCATCGCACTGCACGTAGGCATTTTTGCACTTCGCCTCCAGTGTGTGCGGCCGTTATACAGTTACTGCGTCTTTCCTTTAACCATAACCATTTTTTTTCCGCGTACTGTCCCTATTTGGGACATCATTGGTAGCGGCTATATCTTTCAAACCTGCACAATTACAGATGAGATGGCGAACTCGGTGGGTATCCTCTGGCTTGTATGCAAAGCACCGTAGTGGTGAGGTTGTTTTCTCGAGAGCCGGCGCTGTCCGGGCTTCTGTACGTGTCATTCTTTTTTTCCCAAGCTGCCAAATTATTACCGTTCTTCTTCATCATTTAATTTAAATTTAAGAGTATGTTATACTTACGCGTGTACTATCCTGCTAGCTTTCTTTTTTTTTACTTGTCCTAGACATTTGCAGCGTAACCCTTACAGTGATACCATTGACGCCCGCACAAAAATACTCCCTTAATGGTAACCCCGGTGTTTTTTTTTTCTGCCTCCTCTGATTACACTGGAATTTCCACGGTACGTTCGCAGCAGTTTTCTGTTCAAATTTCGCAGCTGGGCAGTGTCTTGGTTCAGCGCAAATGAATTTTAAAGTTTCTCATTTCGTGACCTCAAACTGGGAGATTTCTACGGTCAGCCTGGCGTATGTGAGGTCACTGGACGCACGGCCGCCAATATTCACTCCGGGTTTGATGAAGGACAAAATTTCGAGCTTGCTTTTTGTCATTTCCCACAAATAATGACCCAATTAAGCTATCATTTACAGTCGCCAGTTTAGCCAGTTAATGCGGGCGCGATAGTTTTGTGACAGTATACGTGATGTCATCGCCTGGTCTGTCACGACGTCATCATTTGGTCGAAACCCAGTTTCGGTCTCGGTTTCCTGGCTTCTGCTCTTTTAAAATACTTCTACGCGGTATTTTGAAAAAAACAACAACATTTGTTTCAGAGAGAGGGGACTGTAAGGCATGTGATGCAGTTATCAACACAAAACGTTTCTTAAAAAACCAGCAGTTGCTCTTTAAGAGAAGCGACAATGTAGGTTCTATCAAATCGAGCTCGAGTGCAAGCTCCTTTTTTTTTTGCTGCTGAAAAAGACCTTTTCCTAGACCTCAATGTTAAATACGGTAGGTGCACCTACTTCAGACGACGAGAAAGTAATTCCCACTCTTTCTTCTGCTGCAGATCATTCCATTCTCCAGCCTTGAGGGGCGAAAAAACGGGTTCGAGGTGGAAACGTGTCCGCCTGCGCCGGATGACGTCGCCATCGTTATGTTCACCAGCGGTTCCACGGGGGTCCCAAAGGGCGTCATGATCACGCACACCAACCTTCTCGCAACAATAAGAGCGTTCGCCGTCCTCTGCCACGGCTTCGGAGTTGCAAGCAGCGAAGACACCCACATCGCCTACCTGCCACTGGCCCACATGCTCGAGCTCTCTGTCGAGTCAATGCTCTTCTGCGTCGGCGCCCGCATAGGCTATTCCTCTCCGCTAACCATCACCGACAAGTCCACCGCCATAGCTCGAGGCTGTCCAGGGGACGCAACCCTCCTCAAGCCAACCCAGGTCACGTGTGTACCTCTCGTGGCCGACCGCATCCGCAAAGGGATCTCCGAGGCCATCGCTTCGAAAGGTCCCCTCTTCAAAGCCTTCTTTGACTACGCTGTCGAGTACAAAAGCTTCTGGCTGGAGCACGGCTTCGACACCCCGCTCTTCAACCTCCTGCTATTCAACAAGACTCGACTCGTGCTCGGAGGCAAGACAAAGTTTGTCGTGAGCGGCTCGGCACCGCTGTCGACCCACACGCGCCGCTTCCTGAGGGCGTGCTTGGGTTGCCACGTCGTCGAAGGGTACGGCCTCACAGAGACCACCTGCGCGACCACAGCTATGCACCACCAGGACACGAGCGCCAACCGCGTGGGGGCTCCACTTGCCGGATGCTACGTCCGGCTCGTCGACTGGCCCGAAGGCAACTACAGCACCTCGGACAAACCGAACCCTCGTGGCGAGATCGTCGTGGCAGGGGACTGCATTGTCAAGGGCTACTTCAAGAACGAGGAACTGACGAGGGAGTCGTTCCGCGAGGAAGACGGCATCCGCTGGTTCTACACCGGAGACATCGGCGAGATCTTCCCCGATGGCACGCTCAGGATCATCGACCGCAAGAAGGACTTAGTCAAGCTTCAGTACGGCGAGTACGTTGCTCTGAGCCGCGTCGAATCCGTGCTCAAGTCCTGCCATCTCGTGGACAACGCGTTTGTGTACGGCAGCTCGTTACACACGTATCTGGTCGCGTTCGTGACTCCCAACTACGAGGAGCTCCAGCGGGTGGCCAAATGTCTCGGCAAAGAGAAGGGCGCCTCGCTGAAAGAATTGTGCGATGACCCCGAAGTGAGCAAGGCAGCCACGGAGTCCATCTTGGCGTACGCAAGGTCGAGCGACCTGCAGAAGGTCGAAGTGCCCTTCAAGGTGAAGCTTTGCGCCGAGGAGTGGATGCCGGATACAGGACTGGTGACGCCGACGCTCAAGCTCTGCAGAAAGCCGCTGCAAAGATTCTACCAGAGTGATATCGATGCTCTTTACGGCTCGGGAGAGGAAAACAGACTGCGTCAGGTGTGAAATAACACTGAGGCGAAGTGATGTGTAAGACAAGTACCGAAAAATGCGTTCGTTTGGGTGAGTGCACTCCGCAAAGAGGAGTTAGGTGGAATACGTTGGACATCATTCCCCAAGGCACGGACGGAATGCACATTAATTCATGTATTCTGTGTATAGCGCTTATTCAAAACAACGGCGGTGTGGTTGTGTAGCGATGTGTAGCAAGAGTGCACCGTATGGTGCTTATTCGAAATTCGGTATGCGTACACCTGACGCACGAAGGCTAGAATTGAAACCGGCGCAAGCAGTGATTGGACAAGTGGGAGATATGTGGATAGGACGCAAACAGGACATGCAAAAATCGCCACGACTGCTGCATATCAGACGGCAAATTTACTGGATGGTCATATTTAAGCGCTGGGATTCGTTCTTTTAGTGTCCCCATACACACGTCTTGTAAGTCCCAGTGTGTGCTCCGCTTACAGTGTACTTCAATTCGTTGCATGTATACCGTCGCACCTTGTTTGCGCTGATTCGCTTCTGCAAGGTGCCAAATCACGTGGCAAGCTCTACCTCGCCGAAGCAGCACGCCTCGCTTCCAATATACGCGCGCTGTGTGTTTCTCGCCGTGTTCTCGCTCAGTTCAATAGACACTGTGTCGTGGTATGCAAACCTCAACGCATCAATTCATCCGTCACCTAAAACAGGACATGCTATCCGTTCTCTGGAACATAACGGAAAGAAAAAACTGCAGAGGGCAGAATGACGCCTGATTCGCGACCCTCCGCACACTTTGCTACACAATCTCAAAAGTAGGTGAAGATGGCTACTTCATATCATTTTCATCCTTCATCATAAAGTCAGGCAGGAAGGTTGTAACTGCAGGCAGCCGTGACGCAGTTCGACTGATGTATTTTATCTGATCGGGGCGCGGCGAATAAACTGCGAGGCTTGGTTCAGGTGTGGTCCTGTAAAGTCTATAGCGTCCTTGTTCAAGCCTAATTGTATCGTAAAATTGCATGGCCGCCCGCTGCATGGGAGAAAGCACATGCACCAGAGCTTGCGTGACTAGCCCATGCTACTAAGCAATCCCTCAAGTGCGCCCAACATTCGCCTTTGGCAACTTTTTTTAATTTTTGTTTTAGTACAAGCACTGCATCTGTACACGCAGAAACGAGGCGCATAAAACTGGTATCTCGTTCCTCGTGCCAAGTGAGCTTGGAATTATCAGCGCACAGCCTTGAAGACTGAAATGGCGCGAATATCTGTGCATATATAACCAACCCGGAGCTAGCAATCCACGGTGCAATCTCCGCAGACGGTGCAATCGCCAGCGGAATATCCCACGGTGGCCTATCGTGTCCGGAGCAAAGGGCGCACCCAACTAGAGACAACAACGGCTCTGAGGACACGATACTGTCCCACTCGGCCGTGACAGAGCGGCAGGGTTCACTGGCCAGGCGAAAGAGGTCTGGGCGAGTACGCTAGAAGACGAAAGATGTGTTTGTAATGCGAAGATCGACTGCGTAGGTTGGACTCCGCGAGAGCTGACGCCGTGGTGAGTACTCAAGCTATACATTCCCTTCACTTCACTTTATTCTCATCAAAAACCCCCTCTAGGGGGTATTAACTCCCTAACGTACACTTTTTTTTTAATGGTACCAAAATAGTTTTTTAGTAACCCGTGCTGCCATCTGTCGGAAAACAAAAAAATTATTTGGATGAGCCCTGCTCTCATTTAACCGGACACAGTGTGTCAGGAAACGCGCGACAAACTGAACTCGTTATCAGTCAAAAGTAACATTCGGCCTAGGCTAGGGGTTAACATAAGAGGTGGACACAGATCAAAAACGCATACGAGTCGAAGAGTGCGAGGTGGGGCAGAAGGGTTCTCCACTTGGCTTGTGACCAGTGAATGCAGACTGCGTATGATCGAGTGAGTCTTCTGCCAATATAGTTTACAACGCTGGCAAACTGAGGACTTGCGCACTGACAACAGTCCGGTTGCAGCAGACTATTTGCGAAGTGGCTGCGTTGTAAAGCTTCGTTAAAACCACGGAGCAAGACTATATAGGAGGTGAAACTCCCGTCAGCGCGAGCGAGCGCAGGCGACCAGATAGTCACAATTGTATGCGCCGACGGGCCGTATGCAGTGGCGGCGCCATGCGGCGCCTCGTAGAAGCAGCAGCGAAAAAAAAATGCAGCGCCCGGGCAGGCGGCTCCGGCGCGCGCTCAAAGCAGGCGACAAGCAGACGACACGGGTGTTTGCTTCAGCGTGCACGCCGTGACGTTGTATTTCTGCGCCCTTAAGTCAAACAGCAACAGTTCTTGTCGGTGTCTGTGCTCAAATGGTTGAAGCATAGCACCAGTTGCTCTCCGGGCTACCAGCGGTAAAGAAGCGCGCAAGGGTGCCATCAATAGAAGTCAGGCGCGCGCGGCCGAACGGAAGCAACCCGCTCGACCGGTTGCCTTGGCAACCGAAACAGGCGGTAGTTTCTTTCCAGGCCGCCAGGCGCCGCCAGCTTGATAGTGGCGCCGCGGGCTTGTGACCTTTTCTGGTCGCCGCAGACAGCGGAGCTTCCACTCCTAGATAGTCTTCCTCCGTGGTTAAAACGGACACAAGACAAGGTGTGCGTCCCGTCATCGTGTTCTGTTTTCACTCATGGCGCACCAACGGGCCCTCCGCGACGTTTTGCTGAAACCTACTCCAACAGACTTGCCTCACTTTCACTTCATCTGCAGGGCGGTTCTAAACTCATTTTAGCAACAAAGAAAAATTCCCTCTTGCGACCTGTTCTCCGCCTTTCGAGAATAAGTTTCAGTTAAAAAAAAAAAGGGTCGAAACGGATTTTCACGAGTGAGCTGAGAAGCATGGCGCGGCATGTCCATTTGCGCGTGAGTGCGTTTTTGAAAAACAAGCCTACTTCTGCTCCGGCGTGTGAATTAACGCCACGACATTTCCAAGAACGCCGTCAAGAATGCGCCAGTCTGGGAAAACAACCATATGAAAAGCTGAACTCGGATATGACAATTCATACTGCGCATACATAACACGTGATGCACGTTTTCTAATTTTGCCTTTGATGTCCTATAGGCCCGTAGAATATTCCGGCACTTGTAATGCGCACAGAATAAGCGAACTTAGCTGTGCTTGGTTGGTTTACTCATATTTATCAAACGAGATATCAATTATGTTGTCGATTCTTTTTTTTTCGAAGAAACCTCCCAAAGGAAATTTGTTTTTTTCCCCAGCTGGTAGAGCGAAAAACTTGTCGCACCTCGTCAGAAAAATCGGTATATAATTTGAAATCGACGCCTTCTAGAGCCATCACTTGTTTGAGATTTTTGTTTCCCATTTATACCCTTTGGTGCCCAAAACTACTTCTGTACAACGCATACCTGAAATCTTTGGCATGGTGATAAGAGTACTTAAAACAATGCGAATACCATGTCAGAAAATATCATTGCTGTGTTGCATACATAAGGTGTGTTCCTCTAATGGAACTGCAGGTAACGCTCCCAAAGAAGCCCGGTAGACTTGTTCACCTCTTCAAATGAAAACAGGGACAGAGTAAGCGAGGCTCATTAGGGTACGTGCGAAAGAAGGCAAAAGTATTTGCAAGCAAGAAAAGCACTTGGAATTCTTAGCTGATGTGCTAGACAACAACATATTTATCAGTACAATTTGATGGAAAGGATAACAGGCGATACTCCGCCCACGATCTTCGCATGTCGTCTGCGCTGCTCTCATGAATGTGCTACAGCAGCGGCTCTAATCTGGAATAGATTATTAAATACGGGAATAAGTACTCCTTAGCATTCATACGAGTGAAGCCATAAGGTTACAGCAATGAATCAATAAATGCTTCCGAAAAGGAGCAATACACTGCGCCTAAGAGGTCCCGGAGAGCACGGGATTTTGAACAGATGAAGCGAGCAAATGAAAACAGCCGCTCAGCAAAGTGCGCACGTCAGCGCCCGGAGTCAGCGGAGCAGCAGACGCTGTTCACGGGGCTCCTGCAGTACACTCAATGTGTGGAGGCGTGCACAATGTGCTCAACTTGGCCGGGGGATGGCGCTGGGTGCTGCGCGCTGCTTCAAAATGCCGAGGGGGAAATGTTTAGAGGGAGATGACGCCGTGAACTACATTGCATCGGTTATAGCCAAATCATGTAGGAACGACGATAGGGTGATCCCCCCAAATGAGAAAGCAACACAGGACAGCACAAGAGAAAACAGCTTACAAGTGACCAGTTTTAACTGGAAAAAGGCGGAAGCAAACATTGAAGTATGCACATACGCAGAGATAGACCAAATTCCAATCAAGCTGATAAATGAACTTGGCCCAAGAGGCAAGTAAACGCTGATAAAAACATTGGAGACAGCCATAACAAAAAAGAAAATTCCGCACAGCTGGAGACAGAGTAAAATGGACTTAACTTATAAAAGGAAAGGAGATAGGATTAACATAAAATCCTTCCGACCGATTACGATAACATCAGTTATATACAGGCTGGCGATGCAGGCGGTAAAATTAAAAATGCAGTCAAGGGTAGAAAGTAACAGAATACTCGGAGAAGTTCAGAACGGGTTCAGAAGGAGTAGGCGCTTAGATTATGCATAGAAATAGCTAAGGCGAAAACAGATGCCTGTGTTTAGCCTTCCTGAATATAAGCGGAGCATACGCAACGTGAACAGGGAACTCCATTGGAACATAATAAAAGATGAAGGTATCGGTTATGAGGTAA
The DNA here is from genome assembly GCF_052857255.1 of Amblyomma americanum. Taxonomy (NCBI): domain Eukaryota; kingdom Metazoa; phylum Arthropoda; class Arachnida; order Ixodida; family Ixodidae; genus Amblyomma; species Amblyomma americanum. The sequence goes on along the minus strand of NC_135501.1, from coordinate 167,264,090 downwards.
TTTATTTTCTACGGGAAATATATCGAGAAAATAAAGTTTAAATAACAAGGAAAGGGATTAGGAGTACGACAACTGGTCTAGGTACACAAAGGATAAAGGCAAGGCTGTCCTCTATCACCGCTGCTGTTCGTGCTTTACATGATAAGTATGGAAAGAAGGCTACAAGAAAGCAATCTAGACTATAATCTATCGTACAGATTAGGCGGAAAGGTTGTTGAGCAACGATAACCAGGTTTTATGTATGCAGACGATATTGTACTGTTAACAGATAGCCAGGAAGATTTGCAACCTCTGGTTAAATGCTGTGGAGATGAAGGAGACAGTACAGGTTTCAGTTTTAGCCCAACTAAGTCACGTGTGATGGTTTTCAACGGTACAACTGATCAGGAGCTTACAATACAAGGCCATGAAATACCCCGAGTGGCCGAATACAAATATCTGGGGTATGGGTAAACGAAGGACATATGTACATGGAAAACTACGAAAAGTCTCTCATAGCAAAAGGGCGAAGAGATGCCGGGATAATGAAACATAGGGCATTGGGAAGGGGGGGGGGGGGGGGGGTGCAAGAGGTGTGAATTACTGGGAGGTATTTGGAAAGGAATAATGGTGCCGGGGCTTACTTTCGGGAATGCGGTTTTATGCTTAAGAGCTGAAGTTCAGTCGCGATTAGAAGTAAATCAGAGAACTGTTTGAAGATTAACACTAGGTGCCCACGGGAAAACCACAAACGAGGCAGTACAGAGGGATATTGGCTGGGCATTGTTCGAAGCACGGGAAGCTCAGAGTTAAATTCTATACGAAGAACGCCTGAGGAAATTGGATGATAACGGGGGGGGGGGGGGGGGGGGGGGGCAGCTAAGGTATTTAAATACCTATACAGAAAGAGCGTGAAACACAGTGGCGAAACGAACTAGAAAGCTGGCCAGTAAGTTTGCCAGAGGCGAGGAATGAGAAAGAGCATTAAACGACAGGTTAAAAACGTCGAAGGTAAAAATTGGATAAATTCAATGGAAAAGGAGCATAGTGTAGATACTATATCGATACTGGAAAAGGCAGATCAGGAAGGAAGCGTTTTATGATAGCTCGAGGCAGTGCCCTACTATTTGAAACTATAGTAGGATACAACTTAAAAAAAAACTGCAGTTGTTAACACTGGGCCACGGTCCGCGGCGTATTGTATTACTCCGCTAGCCGACCACAACAGTAAACGAAACAAGCTTTTTAATGTTTCACTTTATTAAACAGGTCAGGTATCAAAATTCTAAAGCTTGCAATTTTTTTGTGATTAGATCCTTGTTTATCCAAGAAGAAAAGTTTTGACAACAAACTACTTTTTTGCCGTGGAGGAATTCTGTGCGGCGGTCCTGAATGTGGGCAGAGCTTCACTGCAGACTTAAGTTGTATCCGACTATGGCTGCGTTCCAATACTCTAGACGTCTAACAAGACGTCTAGTGTGACGTCTAGGAAGCAGTCTACATGTCCATGTATTGGAACTTGTCTAGTGCTCACGCCGCCTCGCGGCATAATAATGTAACTAAAGCTTATGAACAGTTGTACTACTATTTTTCACAAACTGAGCAATAAAGATAATTAAAAACGTGTTTTCAACAAGTTTACACATTTCTTCTGGAATGAATTTGCGTGTAAACCGGACTGGTGGATGTGCCTATCGGTCAGTCTACTTGTAGCAGACGGGACCGCTCTCCGAAGACGACGCTAAAGAGATATGCGATTATTCTTTTATTATTGATGCTCAACTGTACATGCTCCTCGAGCGTGCTCGTCCAGACGGTCCTGTAAACATAAGAATACGAAAGACTGTAATTAATATGCGCGAAATACGATGCGGCTAATATACACTGCAACAGGAAAACACATACGTGACATTAAACCCGCTGTCTGCCCTACGTGGCACTCGGAGACAGCGAGAGACCTAAATACAGCAGCGATCTTTAATCCTGCAACGACTAAAATCAATTCGCAACATGCCGGTGTATTTGTTCTGAGAGTGCAGAGATAAAAAAGAATGCACGCGAAAGAGTTGATGCAACTAATACAGCAACAGAAGAACACATTTGTTAACCGTCACGCCAGCCGTCTTAACGCCCGTCGAGGAAACCAACGACAGCGACGAGTATTCTCTAAAATCAAGTGCTAATTAAGATCCGGCATCGTCCGGATCACGTAAACAGACCTACAGCGTCCGCTGCTGTAGCAAAGCTCTCAACTGCACGATTTTCTCCTGCGTGATTCACTGCTAGGAATCGCACGTCCACGAAGATTAATTAGCCACTAGTTTGCGTGCCAAATAACATAATGAAATGACTCACATTTTTCCTTTCCTATACTCCGTGTACAGTCCGACGCCCGCAAGAGCACGACTCGCTCATCCGCGTACATCAGCTCCGCCATCTTTAGACAGCAAGTTAGCCTGCATCGAGGTGGACTTCGGCGAAGCAGTCTCATGAGACTGCTTCGCCGAGAACTGGAACGCGTCCCAAGATGGCGGCTGTCCGGCTAGACGTCTAAGTAGCCGTCTACTTGGGAGTATTGGAACGCAGCCCTTATGTCAGGGTGTCTTAGAACGCGCAGCTACAAAAAGAAATTTAACGAAGAATATGTGCTATATGTGGTAAATCTGTAGAAACAATATAACAGAGTCCTTTCAATTTATGAGCCGCTTGAGACAAACCTGGATGAGATTTTCCCTGTTTGAATCTGCCCCGAACACTGGCCAATCCCCACTGTGGGTATGTGCCATCGTATTTGAGGCAACAATAACAACAACAGAACACCTCATACTCAAATGTGATGGTGTCCATCCCGATGTCGATGCAGGCACATTCACTCTTCCTGAGGCCCTAACGTTTAAAGATACCAATGCTCATCTAGCTAAATCTGCGGTGAAAATTAGCAGAGAGCGATTGGAAGATTGGTAGCTCGAAAGCAGAGAGGTGACGTACATAAAGTTAGAAGTGCAGGAAGACGTATTTAAAGCAAATGGCGAATTTTAATAACAACTTGCAACACAGTTAAACAAAAAAAAAGCTGAGCATGGTGGCAACTATCATCACCCCGTTTCAAAGGGGACGCGCCTATACTTCCATCCATCCATGCTGGCGCCCCATACCAGCGCGAAGAGCCTATAGCGAAAGTCTTCAAGCCTTGCGTATGCATATAGAAATTATGACGTTGCTAATGACAACAGATGTTTTATAGTGAGGCAGTTTCTGAGGCCAAATACCGCAAATTGTTGTGATATGAGGTTTATACTAGGAAAAATGAAAAGAAGGTGGAACACTCCTACTTTGTAAAAAATGAAGGAGCAATGGACCAGAAGGATGACAGTTCACTTAAACGTCCGTTTTAACTAAGTTTATATAGACTTTTCACCGAAACTAGCCAGCAGCATCTAAGAAACTGTCGCCTAAGGTCATTATAGCAACAGTTACGGCTGCAGACTTTCAGCGAAGCGTACACGAATAAAATGGGAGTCTGGGGACTATAAGACCATTGGGCCACGCGATCGGTTTGGTATTGTTAGCATTAATGACCGTTCAACAGTGCACAAGCAAGCTCAAAACCAAATTCGCCATATGCTTAGAATAGTAAGCACTGTCTCTCGAGCAAGCAAGTGGGCCGTTATTTAAATGATGTATGAGCTCACCGTCGGCTTAACAAGTCCTCCAATCACTCGTATGCTGATCAAGAGCTAAGAGTGCTTTCCGGAAATATACTCATCGCTCCGTCGTTAATGCACTGAAGTCAGCTTTCACAATCGGAAAACGTGAGGATTAAACTTTGCCTTTAGTACGTAGCGTTGACACCTACGCGCCAAACTCAAAGCGAGTATACATGTAATTATATTCAACCTTTTTTTCAGTTTGTTTCATTCCTGTTACGGAAACCGGAGCAAAGGAAAAAGGCAAGAAGCCTGACAAATGCCTATAATATCAAAATAAATGTAGGTAAGCGCCCAACGCTGCCATCTACGTATAAGACACAGTTAACGTTACTCGGCATGCAGACAAGGACGTCCACAATTAAGACTCCGATCTTCGTCTTATCTACGCCTCTATGTCGGCTTGTCTTCGCACCGAAATCCACCTGACTTTATTTCACAGAAAAATATTTCCTTTAGTTTGCCCGACAACATGTCCCCTTCCCCCCCCCTGATTCGGCATAACTTGGTAGTAGAAAAAACACAGTTAGTGAAGCTGACTGTCCTTGACATACGGCACGAAACTTGCTGGCAGCATGGCTGGAAAGCATGTTCAGTATTGTAACAAATTTTCCAGAAAAGAGGTGCTGTACTTTGCTGCTAGGAACACACCGCATCAGACGGCGTCTAGCCACGCTTAATTCCTTTAAATCTTTTGTCCTCTTGCTCAGAACACCTTTTAAAATTCATCTTCCTCCACTAACGGCCGCTCCAACTTGATTAAATTCTTTGCTCCATGACTGCCAAGTGAAATAGCCGAAAGCGGTCCAATTTCCATCCTGTTGCCGGATGGCTGCGCGCCTTGATAAATGTCGCATCCTGCCTCCGTACTTAAGCGCTTTGTGTTCTCGCTTTTGTGGCCGTCAGTACTTGTAGCGAAGTACTCGTCACAAACAAGGAAAGATTTTCGCGAAAATGACTCCCCTTTTGTTGTCAGTGCCGAAAGAGCGATAGGGTGCCCTTATACACGTCTGTACATATATATCGACAAAGACCACTTGATAGTGGACTTGGCCTAGCAGCGTAATCACTAAGATACCCCGTGCGGTCGATAACAAACCGGACCAGTCACACAATGGTAAAGACAAGAACAAACACTTCCAGCAGAGGGCTATCCAAAGCGGATGCTGTCTTTCAATGACGTCACCAAAAAGACCACTCCCAAACGGTGATAGCACTCCGGACAAGCCACAATATATGAGGCAAGTGCTCTGAAGAGGATACTCCTCAATGTGGATTCTCTCCTTCGACGGCGTTCATCACATTAAGTGGATATCTGCAAGCGAATTCATCTGTCAGTGAACCAGGATCCGTGCTATTCCAGGCGAGATAACATGACCGTCTTCAACGTGAGTGAGCGCGGGTTCATCTATTATCAACCACGCCGAACAATAGCTGGTGGGGCAATTGCTTCGTACTGGATAATCTTCCCAGCGCATAGCCTCATTTGATGAAGCTCAAAATACGCGGACGGTAGAATTACGAGTAAATCAACCAGGATACAAGCTAGTATTGAGGAGATAACAATAACATAAGCGACCTAATGTCAATGGGCTCGACTGGCCGATCTACGCCAGTGACATCAAACAAGAGCAGACGCGTACACGCTGGCTCGTATTGTGGATTGCACGATTGTGGATTGTACGATAAGCGATTTAACTGATATACGTCTTTATGGCTCTTTACTCCCCCTAACCGACCCATTTCGTCGTTGCTTGTTGCTTTAATACATCCCTTGAATTATATCGCTCACATATTTCTCTTGTCGACTGAGCTTTATGCCTGAACAGAACCTCAGTTTTATTTAAAAGAGTAGTGCATGTATTTTTATTAATAATAATTGGTTTTTGGGGAAAGGAAATGGCGCAGTACCTGTCTCATATATCGTTGGACACCTGAACCGCGCCGTAAGGGAAGGGATAAAGGAGGGAGTGAAAGAAGAAAGAGGTGCCGTAGTGGAGGGCTCCGGAATAATTTCGACCACCTGGGGATCTTTAACGTGCACTGACATCTCGCACAGCACACGGGAGCCTTAGCGTTTTTCCTCCATAAAAACGCAGCCGCCGCGGTCGGGTTCGAACCCGGGTACTCCGGATCAGTAGTCGGGCGCCCTAACCACTGAGCCACCGCGGCGGGTGTATTTTTATTCGAGAAACCAGAATTGTTAAGACCCCAATCTCTGTCATGCAAAAGCAGGTTGAAGGAAGGAGCACATTTTAAAGACGTGCTGTGCTGGCATAGTCGCGTGTTTAAGCGTTTCCCGCTTTGCCATATGTAGTTCTTGCTGCACGTAAAAGGGACGTCATAGACCATACCCTCAGCACATGGCGCAAACTGTAACTCACGTTTTACTTGGCACACTTCTTTACTTTTTTCCTGCTGTTTTTCTTCTTTGGTTCTTCTGTCACCGATAGCACAAAATTTTCCTAGTTTATTAGGAGCCGAAAACAGAAATTCTACCTCGTATCTGGTGCTTACTTGTTTTAGCCGGAGACAATTGATGAATGCACGGTATTATCGCATTCTTCTTCTCCCTAATGTAAGGCCCCGGTGGTTCGTACTTAACGAATGACTTTAACTTTTTAGGATTTTATTGCAAGCATTACAACATCACTGAGGGCGTATATTATTCTAAAAAGCTTTCAGTACTTCGCAGCGCTTGTCTTTCCTTCTCCGTCCTCTGTTGTAGCGCTGCTTTTGTACTCAAAGATCTGGTTTTCAGCCGCGTCAGTGAGTCAGTCCTAGCACCTTTGAAGGGTAGGGAGATTCTACGTGTTTGCCACGTTTCGGTCGGTCAGGGTGCCCTGAATGTTTCACTATGCGGCTCTAAAGCAAACCATAAAGCCCGAAGGCTTGGGACCAAGCCTGCAGACGACGATGGTTGACGTAGCAGAGATCATACCTATACGCAAAATCCGGCGCACAGATATACACAGACGAAAAATGCGAAGATGATTTTCGCCCCACTTTCGAGGCTTAAGAACTGACAACGGTCGTTCTACTCGTAAAGACATCTCCGTTCACACCCAAGTCCAGCTGTACTATGTATGCAACGTCGGGGGCAAAAGTAATAGCACCCCCCCCCCCAACCCGCCCCCGTCGAAGTTCCGACCTTTGCCACTCTGTGCGGGGGCGCCACCTGACAAAGCACTTCCTGAAATGAGCCCACTGCACCAGTCTCGACACCAGTGTTTTGTCGTGGCGTCCTCACGCAGAGTGGAATGGACCGGAACTTGGAGGGGGTCCGTTACTTATGCCCCCATGGACCACAAACATAGAATCTCGCACTTAAGTTTAAGTTGCGACAATAATTGCGATGCTGGAAGCCACCAAATAACCCGAATATCATATTCGTACCCCATAGCTTTTCAGAAATACAAGCGGGTCGATAAAGAAAATTCTGTGCATTATAGTCTGCTTTGAGGTACTACAAACCGCCAACGTGCATAAAAGACTATTACTTCTGGTCAGAAGTCCTTCTGATCAACTCTGCTACTAGAATATGCTAACATGAAAAAAAAACTATTTTTCTTTTCAGAAACGAAGATTTTAAGTGGAAAGGCAGCTGACCAGAAGGTGTCAAAAAGTGGTATCTTCAAAAGTCACCAAAAAGAAAATAATGGAGCCGGACTGACAGCATCTTAGAACCAAGATCGCCTTCGGTGTTAGCCACCAAACATCCAGGCACGGCCTTCACTGACCCCCGAGTTGAAAATCTCCAAACAGCTGTTACAATTGCGTCTGTGGAGTTAAAAAAAGAGTAACGCAGTTCGGAAGTGAGGAAAAAGGACTTAAATATCGTCATCTCTCGCTTCTCAGAAAAAATTATATTGGCATTGCTTGGATTTAGACTGTACGATACGATGTACTGTCCAATTCTGTATACAAGCTTCAGTTAAGTCTGCGGTCCTGTGGCCAACAACGGAGTAGCTTGTGAGAAACACGGATGGAAGAATAAAAATACACCGACTGGATGCAACGTGGCGATATCACAGTATAGTGGAAAACATAGCTCCTCAATCCCGCTGAGTCTGTGTTGGGAAATAGGTGGACACATTCTTGCAGCCGCGGACTTTTCGTCTGTGGTAGCGCGCCGACCAGGCGGCCAGCACTTCAGTGATGTCTCCTTTCGTGATTCAAACTATCATCGGCTTCCTTAAGGTCCCGGTAGCCATCTACGATGTGGCCACACTGCCGATTTACTCCATCTTTCAAGAACCATGGTTACATTGGAAACGGAAAAGAACTTGTTTCGCCAAACCCATCATCGATGGCGACCCAACTTCGCCTTACAAAAGACTTGAAAACTTGGAATTTGAAAAGCTGGAAGGCGTTCAAACTCTGGACGAAATGATCCGCAGAGTCGTCCGCCTGTATCCTGATCGGCCCGCGCTGGGAACCCGACCCGTCTTACAACGAAGCGATGAAAGGCAGTCCAAAGGCAAGGTCTTCAAGAAGCTCGTTCTAGGAGACTACGAGTGGCTCACGTACAAGGAAGTGGGTGACAAGATAGACCTCACTGCTCGCGGCTTGCTAGCCATAGGCGCCAGGCCTCGGCAGTACTTAGCCATTCTGGCCGAGACACGAGTGGAGTGGATGCTGACGGCGCAGGCTTGCTTTCGCACCAACATCCCGCTGGTGACGCTGTATGCGACGCTCAGCAACGACGCCATCGTGAGCGCCATCAACGAGACGGAGGTGACGCACATGGTCACGTCTGAGGACCTTCTGCCCCGGGTGCTTAGTGTGGCCGACAAGATGCCGCTCTTGACTCATATAGTTTGCATGGAAAATGCTACCAGCAAACTGCTAGTGCCACTTGCTGAAGAGCCACAGGTAAGTCACATATTACTTGAGAAAAGTTTTGAACAACTGCTAGCAATAAGCACTCAAGCATGAAACAAAGCACTACCTGCTTCTTCATCCTTGTCATGCTGTTAAACATGACATAACGTACGTTTTTAACTAGTTCCGGGCCACTCCAGGCGTACTAGACAATTGTCACTCATGTTCCCCTTAACTCATTCCTAACTGTACATAGATGCACCCCTAGCTTTGGTTAAATGGCGAAACAACAATCAGAGCTAGCTCTTCCTATGGCCTCAAGGTCCCATATCATCAAACGACAAAGTTTCAAAGATAAATATCGAGGAGTCGTGAGCGTACCTACTGCATTTGGTTTGTTTCCGTGACAGTTTTTTTTTTCCTGCGCAGGTCATCCCATTTTCTATTCTTGAAGAAATAAGCACAGACTACGAGACGACAGAAGGTCCCCCTGCACCAGACGACGTGGCCATCGTCATGTTCACGAGTGGATCTTCGGGCGTGCCCAAAGGCGTGATGGCTACGCACAGAAACCTCCTCTCGGCCATAAACGGCTTCGGCACAGTGTGTCAAAGTTTCGGGCTTGCCACCGGTGACGACACCTACATCGCCTACTTGCCGCTTGCTCACATGCTCGAGCTGACCGTAGAACTGCTTACCTTAAGCTCCGGGGCACGCATAGGTTATTCCTCTCCGCTGACCCTCACTGATAACTCCGCTGCCGTGGCCAAAGGTTGCGCAGGGGATGTGACCCTCCTCCAGCCAACTCAAGTCGCCTGCGTGCCGCTTATCGCAGACCGGGTCCGCAAAGGTGTCACCGAGCTCGCTTCTACCAAGGGACCCCTTTTCAAAGCCTTCTTTGACTACGCCGTCCAATACAAGAACTTCTGGCTAGACCTCGGCTTCGACACTCCGCTCCTGAACATCCTGGTCTTCAACAGCGTCCGACTCCTCTTGGGCGGGAAGGTGAAACTCCTGGCTAGTGGCTCCGCACCGCTGTCGACCGAAACGCGTCGCTTTTTGCGGGCTTGCTTTTGCTGCAACGTGATCGAGGCGTATGGAATGACTGAGACGTGCGCCGCGGCAGCCGCTAATCACGCGGACGACACAAGCATGGACCGCGGCGGACCTCCACTCCCGCGATGCTACATCCGACTCGTCGACTGGCCCGAGGGCCTGTGCCATACATCGGATAGGCCAAATCCTCGAGGTGAAGTCGTCGTGGGAGGCGCGTGCGTCACACAAGGGTACTTCAAGAACGAAGAATTGACGCGACAGTCGTTTCGAGAGGAAGGCGGCCTCCGCTGGTTCTACACAGGAGACATTGGCGAGATCTTCCCTGATGGCACGCTCAAGATAATTGACCGCAAGACGGACCTGGTCAAGCTTCAGTTCGGCGAGTTCGTCTCCTTGGGCCATGTCGAGTCCGTGCTGAAGACCTGTCCGCTAATCGACAACGTGTTCGCGTACGGTAGTCCACTGCACAACTACATCGTGGCATTCGTGGCGCCGAACCAGAAGCAGCTCCGGCGCATTGCTCGAGAACTCGGCAGACAAGAGGCCGCTACTCTGGACTCGGCAGACAAGAGGCCGCTACTCTGGACGAACTGTGTGACGACGCCGGTGTGTCCAAGGCTGCCGCGCAGTTCATCGTGACGTATGCTGTTGAAAACAATTTGCAGAAATACGAAGTGCCGCTCAAAGTGAAACTCTGCGCCGAGCCGTGGACTCCAGACTCGGGACTGGTCACACCCACGCTCAAGATTCGTAGGAAGCTATTGCAAAATTTCTACCAGTGCGACATAGATGAGCTGTACGGTTCGTAAAGGTACAGCGGACGAAGCTTAAAGTGTTCCTAATGTTGATACAGAATGAAAAAGCCGAGGGATAGAAGACAAAGTACTGTATGTAGACCTAGTAAGGCCAGTAATCGCCATTCCATAAGTGGTCCCGACAGCAAGACGAATAGATCCAATGTCCACAAACACCTATACCATGGAAAGATCAGCGGTGCTTCTGCTGCACAGGTGCAGACTTAGCAGTTTCCCATCACCGCACATGATGGCGACGAAAAATAATAGTCGGAAGCGGTCCTAGGTTTAATGAGGCATATTGTAACGTGAGCTACACTGGCCGAGGCTGAGCAGTTTCGCATGGCTCCTGGAGAGTCGTGCTGCGCATGCGCGAGGAGCAGTGACGTCACACGGCGCACAGATGGCGCGCCGGAGCCGCCGCCGCGCGAACCTCGCCGGTCATAGCCGCGGCAGACGCACAGGCGCCGGCGCGTGCCCAGCTGTGCGCCTCCGTTGCGCAGTAGCCAAGTCTGACGCTGCTCCAGAGCCACTTGATAGCGCCTCTCATTTTGTGCGCATGCGCAGAGGTATATCAGTGGGGGTATACATATAGCGGGGCGTTTGGCAATATGGTATAGCCATGACCAAGGAAAGCGAAATTGCTGCTAAACGGCAATTGATGCTCAGCGGCTCAGCGTAGCTCGCGCTACGTATATCTTGGCATAGCCGAGCTAAGCCACTGCTAATTTTTTGCCTAGGAGGTTCGGAAATTCTAGGAGAATGAGAAATAGCGACCTTCGTTTTATGTGACGTACGTACCCACCATCCAAAGCAATAAAAGCATGAGCAACACATGTGCCAGGTCTCTTTTTGCCTCGTGCTACATCGGCACCGCCCGTGAACCTCCTTCCGTAATACCGAGGGGACAGAACAAGCCTAAGTTTCTGCTGCCAGAAAGGGGATCGATGAATCAATGCTGGAACGTGTAGTGCAGCGGACAACATATCCTTCTCAGTTATTCAAAATATGTGGTAGCAGTTGCCGTACTTACCGTACGGTGGGGTTAAAACCAATGAAGATGAATGGTTGCTTAGGTTTAACGTTATTTTGAGAGTGTTCGCCCTTTTTCATCAGAGCGTATAGACTGGGGGACGCAGCGAAATCGCCCGGGCTGCTCACAGTGCGCAGTGGTAATCGTAATCGGGTCTAGCCGCGACGTGTTCTGCGAGGTGCGGCAGCGTTTTTGTGTTGTGGAAGATTATTGGTCGCATCGGACAGCTGCGATCAATTTATCATTGTACGCGATGCGCGCAGCTTTTGTCGCCATGTTTACCGCAGCTGCCTAGCCGAATCTAGGGTGCCTCGATGCCAGCGCCGCCGTTCAGGGTGGCGCCCTCTTTTGACAGCACCCACGCCGCCTTTTCTCGCTGCGACGCCATTTTGAATCACGGCGGGCGGGCGCAGTTGCTCGGTGCAAGCAGCTGTGCTTACATTGTTCGAGGCTCGCTGGTGGTTCTACTTGTTTGAGTGTTTGACAGCATGATTGACGAGCTTGTCAAGTACACCGAGCCATCATGACGGGCTGTTGTATGCCAATGCGCTCCTGGTCAACGCTTAAAGGCCTGTGTTATTTTCGCTTCCCACGGGACTCGGAGCACTAATTATGATCAATTTTTAGGTAGCAGTTATTTTTCTAAAAGCTTAACCCATCACCACCCAATTTTGCAGGAAAAATAGGAATTGCACACACAGGCATCTTTAATATTCGCATTTTTTTTTAACTAAACCGTTTCTGGTCGATTCTTTTTCATAAAGCATGACTTTTCAAAGCCGATTACTTTTATTTCGGATGTATAATTGTAAGAAAAGATTTACTACAGTTGTTTAATGACCTGAAATCCACCTTTTGTGCAGGTTTATATGGATGGTTTTTTAATGAGTACAGGTGGGCTTGAATAAAATAAGTAAAATGAAAAAATATATACAGAAATGGGCTTCACAAACTGAGGAATCGCAGCAGAGCAACCGGTGCGCATGTTCTTGGCGCAAGCGAAGTCTGCTTACGAGCGCACGCAAGAGCACTAGCTCAGTGTTTGGGCGCCTGTCAGAAAAATGAAACGAGTGAAAAACTTGCAGTACTTTACCCTAAAGCAAACGAGGGGCAATCAGTTTTCGTGGGCCTCGAGAAAGAAAACGCAGGCGGAGTGGTAACGTTGGTGTACGGTGGAATCGTTTTTATATACCAACGCCCGCCTGTGAACAAATGTATTCGCACCCCTGTGAGCGATAAACAGGCGAGCAACTCGGAGTTACGCTTTGAAAGATTAAAAGCAGACAGACATCAGCCTTTGCGAGCACAACCACCTGAAACAGCCCGCACGACGAAAGGGAAACCAATCGCAGCGCGCGAGCGGCTGTTATCAAAGCGCAGAGCTTGAAAAACCAAAAAGCACTAAGAAAAAGAAAGAAAACTATTTCTTCCACTCGCACATAGCGGAAGCACCTGCTGGGCAACGGATCTTTGAAATAATAGCAAGTTTTTCAAACCACCAGACGAATTGTTCAACCTCGACCACTCGGGGCCCTAAAATTACGTCATACAATTACGTCTTCGACCCTCGGATGTTAAAATGGTTATTATGAGTAAAAATATGCGCAGTGCGATACTGATGAAAAAAGCTGTTCAAGTCAAAGCACTCTGAAGCGCGCCGAGAGCGCAACTGATCCCGTGTGATTCAATATGGCGGCGCCGTTGAAGTTGTCTCCACCCTGAACGGCGGCGCTGACATCGAGGCACCCTAGCCAAATCCATGGGTAAATGCGGCGGGCGGAAGTCAGACGCGATCGCGCCACGATTGGTCTGCGCTGACAACCTGCCCTGCACTGGCCGCTTCCGGCGAGCGGCTGACGGCCCAGCGAACAGACGCCGGCAGCCGAACGGAAACCGCCAGGTGGCAGTTGGCCAGTTTTTCGAAGGAAAATGGCTCTATGTGGGTCGGCCTTCACTTTGATGTGCACAGCTGAAACATGCAATTCCGTATGAAACTGTTACTTTGTTTCGCATGTCATATATGTAGCATCATATTTCCTCGATGAAAACGAGACGACAGAAGTCCAGTACACCCCGCATATGTTGCTACATCAGCAAGGTCAATTCTGTGAATCGGATTAACGTGCAGCTCTTCATCTTCGATTGCTTTCAAAGGTTATGTCATGCGTGACATCATATTTCCTCGATGAAAACAAGATGACAGAAGCCCGGTACACCCCGCATATGTCGCTACAACAGCAAGGTCAATTCTGTGAACAGGATTAACGTCCAACTCTTCGTCTTCTATTGCTTTCGAAGGTTACACGCAAAACCACTTGACAAATACATCAATAGCAGTTTACCAGTATTCCCTCAGGAATAGTGTGCGCCGGATGTTTCTGGGAAGCCTGCCAATAATATTTAAAAATAGGCTTTCTGAAGTAGAAACATGGCCTTTGCGATATACTCCTGCGTTGGCAGGCATCAGAAAAAGGTCAACTGAAATGCAATAGTTAACTTTTTGAATATTATAGACAGGTGTCTGGTTGAGATTATAGGTTTGCAGGTCACCATTAATAAAACCCATATCCGTCTTTTGGAATCTCAAACACGCGATTACCGTCGCGCTGTGGCTCAACAAACTTTGTCCATTTCACGAGCAATTCGAAAATCGCGCTCTATTGGTGCGCACTCAACAAATCTCAGCCATTTCTCGCGTAATTTTCGAATCGCACAGGACGTGCACTGGGGGCAATCACGTAACGGCCAGCTACTTATCTATATTTGTAGTCAGGAGCTTATTTGTAAACCATTTCAACTATTAGAATTTCGTTAACTAGCTTACTGATTAACGTGATTCATCTGCTTCCTAATGTTAAACACTTTTTACAGCAAAAAGCCTATTTTGAAATATCAGTGGCGGGTTTCCCTGAAACACGAGCTATAAAATTGTACCTTGCGAGTACTCTCTTAGGGGCAGAAATTCTGAAGCTAACGAAAAGACTTGAGCTTAAATGGAGGACTGCGCAGCAAGCTATGGAAAGTGAAACGTACTACGGTAAGAGAACGGGAGATAGCATAGTGAGTCACGGAACAGACTCAAGGTGGTATGTGTGTGTATATATATATATATATATATACGTTATAATGCAATACCGAAAAGCCGAAATGTTGCAATAAACCTTATTCTGTTTTCAATTCTGGTGACTGCACTGATGTTATAATCTACACCCGGTGCTGCAAGCAGGCCTGCCACTAATTTTAAAACTGCACGTTTTGGATACCTAAAGATGTACTTTGGAACACTATAACAACATCAGGAGAGGCAGAAGCGGTCGCAGAAATGTCACACACCGGTCGAATACCGGTGACCAACTTCACGGAGTGTGTTCTTCAGAGCTATGGACCGACGAGATCATTTGTCAAGAAAACGAACAGGCGAAGCCACCTCATGATATTTTGCTCGGATCTGGAGGCCCAGCGAGCCCTGGAAGCACGGGCAGCAGTAGGCGGCCAATGGTGTCCCGGAATAGGGACTGCCACTCAGTGCAACAGCCATCCCCACCTCCCATTCTCAACTGAGTACAGTGCAGTAATAAATGTTTTCTCCTCCTCCTTACCACACGAGTTTCATATGTTTTACCGATTTGAGCTGCTTTGCCGGCTCATTTTTACTAGTGTTGTCTACATGAATGCAGCCATCAATTCAACTCTTGTGCTGCTGCCCACAATGGGCGAGGGCGGGGCCCAGGCCTCTCGTTGGGTTCGGCGGGCCGACCTCGAACTCAGTAAAGCGATAATTTAGAGGGTCTGGGCTTTGAGCCTCAGGCCCAGGCAGTGCCTCGATGTGCTCGCACTGCTCGACAGCGGACTGTACGTTGGCCTGTGTCCCTGCTGTTGCCTACACAAACCAGTGTACACCTTTCCCTTCTTTCTTTCTTTTCTGAATTCCTAATATTACCCAGTTCATTCTCTTAATGAATGTTAAGTTCCGTACGTTAAGAGAACGGAAGAGAGCGCAGTGAGTCACGGAACAAACTCGAGGCACTAATATATATATATATATATATATATATATATACTGACCCATCAGAGTGGCTCAGTGGTTAAGCCACTTGTCTACTGGGCCGAAGTACCCGTGTTCGAATGCGACCACGGTGGCCGCGTTCCGGTGGAGGCGAAACGCTAAGGCACCCGTGTGTTGTGCAATGTCAGTGCACGGTATAGATTCCCAGGTGGTCGAAATTATTCCAGAGCCCTCCACTACGGCACTTTTCTTCTTTCCCTTCCTCCTCTATCCCTTCCCTTATGGCGCAGTTCGGGTGTCTGCCAAGATATGCGAGACAGTTACTGGTTTATGGAGGTTTAACATCCCAAAGTGACTCAATCCATGAGGGGCGCCATAGTGAGAGGCTCCGAAAATTTGGACCACCTGGGGTTCTTTAACATGCACTGGTGGAGGTGGTGAAAAACATTATTTACATGGGGGACTTGCCTTAAGGGCCAGCCCCTTACAAGTTCTAGGAGAGGTCCCAAGTCAGGGACCCCTGTGGGTTCAGCGGCAGCTTGTGCCCTAGCGACGAGGGCTCTTTAGCTCTCTAACCTACAGGCACGCACGCACGCGCACTGACATCGCATACGGGCCTCTGGTCATTTCCTTTCCTCAAAACCAATTTTCAAGCATTGCCCTTCAAAAACTGCATTGCAGCACGCTGTGTAAAAGGCAAACCTACAAGGCTAGAAGCATGCTAGAACACGGCCGAATTAGAGCCGCGCCGCAAGACAGCGCAGCCGTTGCTACGCTGGTGGTGGTGGCGCCATCTGAAGAGGAGCACCAGACGTGCACAGATGACCAAAGCCGAATGCCGCCTGCTTAAAAAAAAATTTGGGAGACACACTTAAGACTGTTTATGCATAACATCAGTTTGTATGACACCACCCGGGACGCTGTACAACGAACAGTTGGGTCACAAATTTGGTACAAATGTAGACGGGAAAATTGGTGCCACATGGAGGTCAACCAGTGGAGAGTACATATAGACAGACCACATGTGCAGGGTTGTCTAAATGGCAGTGCTCGGCTTGCTGCGAGCGTCAAAGGGCTGTTTGATTACGTCACCCTATTTTTCTTGCCATCGCTGGGATTTTCTGTACCATCCACGAGTACCCGCATGCACGCACGCGCGCACACACACACACACTTGCTTTTCTCGTAATGGGACTAGTGCTGCAAAAAGACAACTGCAAAAAAAGCAGTTGACGCTCTCGGCCCTCTTCGGTGACGCGTATCGCATATCACCGCACGTGGATGGGAACCAAAGCACGCCTTGCTGCAACCGCGAGTAAATATGTATTACCCGGAAGAGCATAAAGGCCCCGTGTTGCAAAAAAAGCCAGTATCGGCTTTGCCGTCAAAAAAATCAGGACTGGTCGAAAAGGTGGCTGTTACACCATAGATGGGAGCCACAGGTGCTCACCACAGGTGCTCGGGTTTGTGGACCAAGCAAACACCGAGGTGGCAACAATGAAGCGCTGACTCTCCAAGTGGTAGGCGATGATACACTGACACTAGTGAAAAATGGGAGTGAGAAGTTAACCCCCACTCCCCCCCCCCCCCCCCCCGTTTCCTTATGTTCTCTGTGTTGTACCCCCATTTATAATTTTTTTCCACTTGTTCTTTTTTGGGCATGGTCTGAGCACATGTATATAGCTCATCCGTTCCAGAGGGTACTGTCACATCATCATCATCAACACATAGCAAACCACTGACCCTTCGGTTGCGAGTCAGACATGCTATTCCTAAGTCATGCAGGCACGTTCGTGCGGCTTGATTAAATCAGGGCTCTATATGTATGCCGTGTGGTCTTTCACATTATGATTGTGATTGTGAAAGAAAACAGTGTCAGTTTCAGTGTCTGTGTGGGCAAGAGGAACCGCTGTCGCGTCGTACCTTAAAAGGCAGAAGTGTCCCATTTTATTTTTGCATGAGTGAGCTCCGTTGGCTCATCCAGAAAGGAAAACAGTAGCGCCAAAAAAACACACACACACACACACACAGTAGAAGAACGACGTAGGACAAGCACTAACTTCATCTGACTTTATTCCTTGAAAAGCGAGCAAATATACAGAACATCTAGGCATGCGCAGACAGAAATCTCACGTGCGATCAACAAAACCGTTCAAGATATGAAATCTCAGCTTTAACAAGGTTCACAGATGTATCGCTGACACACCCTTTCCCTCTTTTTCTGATGTGGTATGCCTTTAAAACCTCTCGTGCCTTACTATCATCGCTCCTGCCCAGAATCTTAATCTCATCAAGTCGTGGTTCGCACTTTCTGCAGGGAAGAGGGAAAGGGTGTGTCAGCGATACATCTGTGAACCTTGTTAAAGCTGAAATTTCATATCTTGAACGGTTTTGTTGATCGCACATGAGATTTCTGTCCGCACATGCCTAGATTTTCTGTATATTTGCTCACTTTTCAAGGAATAAAGTCAGTTGAGGTTAGCGCTTGTCCTACGTCGTTCTTCTACTGTGTGTTTTTTTTCAGCGCTACTGTTTTCCTTTCTGGATCGAAAAGAACCATCTAGCCCAAATAGAAGTTCTTTTAAACTATCCGTTGGCTCATCTTTGTCAGGGACACCAAACAAAAGCAGATGCAGGCTTGCGTTGTGTCCAGCAACTCATTAGGAGTAATAACTGACCACGTGGTAGAACTGCGAAATGGGTGAATGCACAGATATCTTATAATTACGACGCTTTATCCCGTTTCATATTTTACTAGCGTATTTTGTCGCTGCTGTCCACTGTTTGCTGTTTTCGGCTGAATTCTCCATTTTTCAAAAATATCCGTAAGTTCCGATTCCCTCATTTTTATAAACTGCACGTCACACAGGTGAGTGCGCTGCACTGCATTGGTCAGTACCTCTCTCTCTGTCCACAATCTTTTATCTTCTTGTCTTACTCACTCCATCCTCTGACCTGATACCAGTATTACGTGGCTTCAAGAAACAATTTTTGCAGTCAGGCCAACACCATACATGCTCATATACATAATGTCGTGAATCCGAAATATAAGGGCCTTGGCTAAGGTGACCCGATCGACTGCGTTCCAAAAATGTCTGTTCTTTCAGTTTCACGAACTGCTGTTGTTTCTGCACGGCCAATATGGCGACGCCAAGAGTCCACACAGGACTCGCAGCAACCGAGGGCCCTACCTGAACATGTATGCACAGCGACTGTGACCAACGTAGAGAATTCACATAAAAAAAAGGTTGGGGGACACTTAAAGCACTATAGACACGAAATTTTTGCTAGCATATTTTGTTTCAAATTATGCATTAGACATCAGAATACATTGATCACAGTGTGGTATTCGCCTACAACCACTAAATAATTTAGAATTGAGTTTCTTCTTGACACTGTTTCAGCTTCATCAAATGGTGAAGTGGTGATCCTGGGTTTGAACCCTGGACCAGGACAAATTTTTCTTCAACTACAAATTTTCTGTACAAGTTGCATAGCTTTCGATTGTAGCCATATGGCTGAACTTGGGTGGATGCCAATGAGTAATTACTCCCTTATTACACCCTTATGTTGCAGTGGACTGGATTGATTGTAGCCATATGGCTGAACTTGGGAGGGTGCCAATGAGTAATTACTCCCTTATTACACCATTATGTTGCAGTGAACTGGAGCACCTATCAGAGCAAAGTTCTGCACTCAAAACAAAGACGGGGGGTCGAACTTGGAAAAGATTCATAGGAAGTCCCTGAGGCACTTATATGAGCTTACCACTGGGACTCTCTACACACAGCTTCCAAGATTCCTAAAAAATCCATCACTGCTGTAACTACTCAGCCTTGGGTGCATAAGCCACTTTCACAGGAACATACATTCCACATAAAACAACAGCCCGCAAGAAGGCTGATGGGAAGTAGTCGTTGACCACATCATCTTTGCTCCATGTGACCACAGAATAGAGCTGAAAATTTATCAAATACGCTGATGCAGGCTATGGCAAGACAACAAACTTTGAAGCGCACAAAATGAACAAGTCCCTTTAGAATGCAAGTAAAAACCAAGACCACTTTGTCCCGCAACAAAATCACTATTCGTTTAATACCGAAATCTCATGATGATGAACGAAATTGTGAGTCCACAGCGTTGACGTAAAAAGTACATACTAGTTACAAACACTTCACCATTTCATAAACCCTGATAGTGCTTCAATAACAGTATAAAATGTTGTGGTTAAAAACGAACAGAAACCATAAACATGAGGTACCCCACAGTGGCTGCAGTTCTTCACGCAAGCCAAAAGCAAAGCGCACCTTGGCAAATTGGTGGTCTGCAGGCAAAAAACACGCACCTTAATATCACAGAGATTGCACAAACAGTTGCAGTTCACACGCACAGGGTGGGCGTGAGCTGAATTGCGATTTTCAAGTGCAGATGCTTGAAGGTCACACTTTTGCCGCAGCACTGAGGGCAGACTGGCTGCCATAGGATTCCCGTCTCTCCAGGCTTGGTGACTGGTCCCGCGCTGGGTGGAACGGAGCTGCTCGACTCCATGCCCATTCGTCCTTGAACACCTGGTTTAGGAACAGAAGCTCAGAGTACATTCTAATTAGACCAATCTTACCAACAGCTTCTTTAACGCCCCCGCTGTAACAGTGGATGCCAGTAGGCAGTTAGATTCTGTAAACTCCCACCCACCGCTGAAAAAGGCTTCGTTTTCTTACAAACTCCGAAGTTTCATCTTTCGAACGTTTATACATGGCACCAAAAAAAAAAAACAAGGAAGGAACTTGCTCAGATGTTCCCCAGATGATATGCAGAATAGAGCTCTAGTCAAAGTGCAGGATAAAGCTCTAGTCAAAGTGCAGGATAAAGCTCTAGGCTACTCTCAGGGCAATTGAACTCAAGATTGCCATACACGTAAGAATGACAGTGAGGCAATGAGGACTAGCAGCGACAAGGCTGCTGCAGAAATCATGTGCAGAGGCAGTAAGCACAGTGGAATCAGTTTGTTCATCCATTAAAAAGCTCAGCAAATGGCACTGTAAAAGGCAGCCTTATTAACTTAAGATGCATTTCATGAACACAGTTCAAAGACACGGCTGTAACATAAAATCTGGAATGAGACACATTTTCCACACCTTCGGCTGGCCACCCTACTTCTTCCATAAAAGGGGTTCTGAAACACCTTCCGAGGAGAGCATATCAACTCGCTCAGACACTGCGTTGTGTTGTAATGATTATCTTAGCCAAATAAAACACTTCTGCACACAGCAGAGAACCCACAATCATGTGCAAAAGTTGGCGAGCCCTCTCCGGCAACTTTTTCATGCTTGCACCGTCCTCTGTAACACACTCTTGCGTATACAAGTAGAGAAGTAGCTATTGGTTGATTCTTTCAGACGTCAGGCAGCTACCGTGGCCGCCGCCAATAAGCTGCGTAGCACCAGTGGGTCAGAAAGCTCCGCCCTAGGCGGTGGGGCCGGCGGAGGAGCACAGACTTTTAAACGTCCAAAAAGTGACGAGAGGAGAGGAAAAGGCGCGAAGACGCTGAAATTCAAATTCTGACTACAGATAACTCAGCTTCTACAAAGTGCATTAAAAAAATTAATTATTGCTGGAGGATATTCGTGAACAGGTGTCCTTTAACATCCCAGGCATACCGCAAATTTATTAGAGCCCCTTTCAGAGGCCCTTAACCTAAACACAACAACCCAGCACTTCTTGTGGTGTGCCAAAACAAAACTAAGTTCTGTGGCTCAAATCAGCAATACCAGGCCCTATAATCTGAGACCCTGCATGACATGGTCCATCAACAATGTCCATCAGTCATGCTGTAAGCCACATCATTCCTTGAAGTCTGCCCAAACAGCTAAAAATTAAATGTGCATTGAGGACTGAACTGCCCACTTTGTGGTGTGAGCTCTATGTGGTGCGAATGCGACACCTGTGGGTTCACAGGCATGGCAAACGAAAAGCAAGAAACAAAAAAAAAACATGAAGTCATCCCAATAATGCCTTCAGACTCCACAGTGTGGCTCCAAAATATGGCTTAAAGAGAAACTCCAGCAATTTCGTGATGTTCACAGATGTCATTTAAATTCGTACCGTAATTCTTTCTCGAAGTCAAGATTGCATGCGCAAAATGACACGCCCGAGAAAAATTTAGTTCCCTGTAAAAGAAAGAACAGTTTCCCGCCCAAAAAAGGATTGCCCTGTCAAACAGCCAATGTCATGGCCGAACCACTGCATGATCATGTCCCACTTGGCACAGCCTAGCTTGGAGCAGACAAACAGAGCCTGGCAGTGAACAGATTTCTCGGGTTTCGCTGTAGTCTTTTTGGCTCACAGTCTGTGTGTTGTGGACCAAGTGATTATGGTGACCTGGTCTTGAGCTGCAGGACACACGATCCACTTGGACAAGACGACAACAGTGCCTTGCCCGACATTTACCAGCGGCAGGGTGTCTCATAAAAAACAGATTTATGCTGTCTGGTGCCTCAACTCGTCCCCGACTACAAGAGTTCACTTTGTCGGAAAATTTCATTTGGGAATGCCAAAAGGACAGTGTTTTTCTGAAGGAGAAGTTAGGATTCAGAAAACTGAATTGCAGAAGGTTGCTGAGGTCGGGCGCTGTACCAGCTTTCCTCTTATACGCTACGTATTTATCAAGCGGTACCGTATTTACACGATTGCAAGTCGACTCGAATGTAAGTCGACCCCCCCACATCACATTTATGAAAAAAAATAAAAAATGGAGGTCGTTTACACTTGGCCTTTAATAATAGAACACGAAAGCACTATCCTGCGGCCTCCACTTATCGCCAGCCGCTATCTATCGGCTGCTGCGCGCGGGAATGCCCGTGGGCACATTCCATAACGGAACTGTATTAGTCACTGGACTACTCGTCCACACTAGCGCTGCTGTCGTAATCGCTGCTGCGGTCCCACAGCTCGTTGTTCTAACATCGTCGTGCAGCGAAATCCTGCACTTCGCAAACAGCCACATCACGACATCGCGTGGAACAGCTGAAAATTTTGCCTCGCTGCAGCTGCCACACCTGTATCACCCATTGCGAATGTCGAACTTGCGGCCCGGCGCGCAGTTGTTCGTTTCTTCGGTGTAAAGAATGACAGCCATCTCGAATGTAGCCTTGAACGAGCGCGGTTGCTTACCGGACCCGGAGCACGAATGACGAAGCACTACATTAAAAAATTGTGAAACGCGGCCAGCAGTAGTCAAGTGCATCTGACCCAAAGAGAAACTACGCGTGAGCGGCGTCGGCTCTTCAGTCGGCTACCGACACACCCCGGCGCTGCGGTGGCTCCGAGTGGAGGTGCCGCTGCGACTGGAACAGCATCAACTATCAACGTTCCCTTGTACGCCAAGATTCACAGTTGAAAATAAACAAAAAAAAAACTTGGACGCCTATTAAGAGTAGAACGCAAATGCGTTACGGGGCTTGCGCCACTTATCAGCAGGCGCAATCTGCAGCCACGTGTGGGGTGCTGGTTCTGCACGTTGACATAGCAGCTGCTCAAGGCCAGCACCAAGAGCGATGCGACGGAGCCGCGCAGCAAAAATGCAACCACGCTGTAGCATGCCTGATATCTCGTTTGTTTCGCTTTTATTTATGGTGCAATGCTTTGGTTTCGATTTTAAGTCGACCTCCCACCTCGGATTTTCAAATTTTGAAAAATAGGTCGACTTACAATCGTGTAAATACGGTAGCTATGAAGAGGAATCAAGCGGGGGCATGTTTAGCTAATTATAAGGTGTCCTATTCTAGTTAATTCACATTGACTACATAAATCACTATAATTAGTGAACAACAAAAAGTAGTGGTGGCTATGCTGTAGAAAGTTCACTCCCACTGAAGCAGTTGTGTAACGGCGGATCCCACACAAGTCCGGGAAACCACACCTCAACATCATCATCAGCGTGACTACACCCACTGCAAAGCAAAACCCTCTCCCACGTCTGCAATTAACCCTGTGCTTTGCCAGCTGTGCCCACCCTATTCCTGCAAATTTCTTAAATCTCATCTGCCCCCTTAACTTTTCTGCCGCCCCTGCTACGCTTGCCTTCTCTGGGAATCTACTCCGTTACCCTTAAGGACCAGCGGTTATCTTGTCTTCGCATTGCATGCCCTGCCCAAGCCCATTCCTTCCTCTTGATTTCGACTAGGATGTCATTAACCTGAATTTCCCTCACCCATTCTGACCGCTTCCGCTCTCTTAACGTTACACCTATCATCTTTCTTTTAATAGCTCGCTGCGCTGTCCTAAAAAATTGAACCCTTTTCGTTTGCCTCCACAACACGTAAAAACAGTAGCAGAAATTCTAGCAAGGCTTTCAAGGGCTCGTAGAACTAATGTTTTAGCTGCACATATTATTGCTTACTAATTGCGACATTGTTAGACACACATGCAGGTTAGCGTTGTAATCTCTCTAAAACACCAGGCAATTACTCTTCACATACCCACTGTCATTTCTGCGGGGCTGTTTACCATCTAGGATATGGGCCGGCTTTCTGCTTCTGCCCTCTCCTGGGCCCCTCATGCCCGCAACACTCGCTTCATTTTTCATTTCTAAATCAAAATTGTAAGGGCTTAACCTTCCCTAAAATACTGAATCCCTGAAGAGGCCTTTCTCACGGCAACGGGCGATAGGTTAACGGCGAGTCACTTATACTGAAGCTGTGTCTGCAATGTCGTCACTCACAAGGTCGAAGAACATGAAGGAAAAAACCACAGATTTGAGCTTGGTCTTTGGACATGCTCTTCGATGCCAATTTACTTTTCTTGCAGTACATAGTGCACATGTGCAGCTCACTTGTCAAGTGCAGCATCATCACTTATGTCATGCAAAGGAGCCGTCTAAGCTGCACGCATGAGTTTTGGTTGTGGTTCGAACGTTTTTGCTTATTTCGAATTATTCTTTGACAATTAAAAAAAAAATGAAGTTGTGTACCATGGTGAGAAAACACACAGCAACATAAGTCAGCCATTAACCGAGTATAGTGAAAAGAATTGCCGTAGTTATCCTTCAAGTCACTTCAGCCAAAGGGAATTCTGCGCATCATGTCAAATTCACTCAGCGGTTGGCAAATCAACAATTCACCATAATCTTACCCTTTAGTACAATAAAAAGAAGCACAGACCTGAACAGTAAGCTCTGGGACAAGGCCCGACAAGCGGTCGACGATGTGAGCTAGGACTAGCTGTTCGTTGGCATCCCTTCGAACACGAACATGGACCGAACCAGCCTGCAAGCAGAAAAGCAATGCTCTGACACCAAGACTGCATTTAAACGACAAACAGTGCGGTATGACAAAACCTTCTCAGGGGCAAGCTAGTTCATCTACAGTCGCAGACCACCAGGACATAAATTATAAATTATCTGCAGTAGCTGGTTCATAAAATGCTGAACACAATGACGACACCGTGCATGATGCGGTAACAAAAACGTTTTTAGGGTGAGAGGGTTACAATCGGTGCCACTGAGCTCGACCACATAAACACAAATATAAGCACAGTAGCCTACGAATGATTGGAAGGCTTCATGGCTGAGGGGACATATACTACTCTGCATCACGGTCCAGGTTAGAGCCTCCAGTTCAAATTTCGTTGCACAAGTTGGCCTTCGCTGGAGGATGGACACCAGGGTAATGTGCCCATGCCCCCCTCAAGTGATGTCAGAGAAAAAATTCCACTTAAATAACTGCACTGTTTCTATGTTTGGAGATAGGCGCGAATCACACTGTATTTAACTCCCACCCTTATTCCATTTTTGTATGGAACCAAGCAAATAGGCCGTGTCTTCAAGCAGCAGCGAAGTGCTTTCACAATGCGCCCAAAGAGTTACAATGCTGTCATTTTAACATGTTGCTGTAAACAGTCGTTTGTGTATATATAAAGCATATAACCAGTAAGCAACAGTGGAGTAAGTCCCTATCTTCCCTGCAAGACATACAGATGCACAGAATGACAAGATGAAAGAACCAATGCTTTCTTGCTCACACTCTAAAGCAAAAGTGCCAGCTGCGTTCCAGTGCACACCCACTTCAGATTCTTTCTAATCGTAATGGCAGCCATTATGGTACTAATGCCTCCTAATAGAATGTCTGTGCGAAGACGGCACCCTGGAAGCAGAGGCCTATCAGTGTTTAACGGATGCTCGTTTCAAAAAAGTTTGAAATAAAAGTTAGAAATGCACTACCTGTCCTACGCATTATGCATTTTCACTGTTTTCACACCGCCCAGTGACATCCCCTGTCTGCACCACGTGTCATGGCAAACAACCAGCAAAACTAGGATCTGCAATAAGGCTATTGAAAAGGTTGCATGCTTTCAGAATAGAAATGCCCTCTGCAAGTACAGCACAGCAAAACAAGGGGAGGTACAAACACCATGAAGAAAACCCACGCACAGTAGGCTCTTGATAATTAAAACTCAAGGGGGACCAGACACTTCTCCCAATTACCGTATAAACACGTGTAAGAGCTGCACTTCTTTTTCCAGATTTGGGCCAATTTTCGGGGTGAGGCCCATACACGCGATGTGCAAAAAAAAATTTATTTAAGTAAAAACACACCAATCAGGGAATGATCGGCATTTATTCTACGTTCAATCATCACTCGTAAAGTATCCGATGCCGAGCTGCTGCTGTGCTCTGGTGCATGCTCATCCCACAAGAAGTCGCGCAGCATGTCAGCTGTCAACACAAAGACGCTGTTCCGCACTTCCATCCCTTAGCAGAGCAGCTCTTCTTCCAGTTCGGGAAACAGCTTGCCTCGGAAAGCGCACTATCTGCAGCTTGTGTTCCTAAATGCATCCTTTTGGTTGCACCATCGTCGGACGCACTTCTCGGCCATGACGAATTTCCTGGCCGCCGTACGCTTGCTGTGTTCGCCAGCAAACTCTCAGCCATGTAACTATTAAGGTGACTGCTCATCACGCTAAAACTGCAACACTCGGCGACAGCAAACGAAAGCCACAACTACGGTGAACTAACATGCTACCACTAGTATTCCCTTGCCTTTGACAGCCACAAAAGGCTGCAGCTGGTGATACTGATGCTGATATGGACAGCGGGAGCTCGCGGTGGAGAAAAAGTTTATGATGATGATGATGATGAGCCGCAGCCTCAGGCGCCATCTGTGGGCGGCACCTGGAAGCTCCTGTGTGCATGCGTCGCCCCCGCAATCAAGCACACCGTTGCTCGCATCCGGAGCTGATCGCGGTGGCCACAGCATGTGCATTTCAAAGGCTATCCCCCTGTGGGTCATGGAAAGTTGGGGTGCGGCCCTTACAGGGATATTATTTTTTTTTAATATTTCCTTCTGAAAAACAGGGTAAACAGGGTGCGGCCCATACACGTGTGTGGCCCTTACAGGCATTTATACGCTATATGGAGTTTGAACTAATGATGGCCAGTTAAAAGTGACAGTTAAAATCACCTGGCATCAGTTCAAATAAATTGATTCAAAAGAGCCGAGAGTCCACTGTAGTACAGTTCGAGGAGAAATAGAGTGCATCCCAGCAATAAATGCTGATGGCCACCACAAGTAAATTATATAGAGGCAGCAAGCGGAGATCCATGTGGACGCTGTATATGAAATGTGATACTGACCAAAGTGCCGAAGGAAAGAGTCCAGAAAAGCTCGTGGCGAAACTCCAGCACACCATCCAAGGTTGATGCCTCCCGAAGACACTTGTCCAGCTGGCCTAGCAAGTGCCCTGGGGTCGTCTGCAAAAAGAGGGATCAAGCAAGACCTCCTCATGCGGTTCAAGGTGCAATACTCTGGCAACAAGCAAAAGCTTGTTAATGAACGGTTTGGTTAGGTTTGGTTTGGTTTATGAGGTTCAGTGTCCCAAAGCGACTCAGGCTACAAGGGACACTGTAGTAGAGGGCTCTGGATAATTTTGACCGCTCTGAGTTCTTTACATACACTGACATCACACAGTACACGAGCCTCTAGCACTTCGCCTCCCTCGAAATGTAACTGCCGCAACCGGGATCAAACCCGCGTCTTTTGGTTCAGCAGCTGAGCACCATAACCACTGAGCCACCATGGAGTTTTATAATGTATGAAATGCATTACATGCTAAGTCGCACAGTGTATACAGCCCTGGTAAGTGGAACCAGAGGCACAATAAGAATGTGGCTGATGCAAGTAGCTGCAAGCGCTACATTAAATTACTACAAATGTGCTCAAAAAACCCAAATCATGAAATATTGTATTATAAATTCTTCTTAGGCAATCCTTGCACAATGCTACCATGGTACCAACACTAGGCTTTTTTTTTTTTTTTCAACTCTTAAAATATGCACTGCCCTGAAGAAGCACAATTCGATACATATCTGACCCGCACAAGTGCACATGGTGGCCTCTATACTTGTACACAGCCAAGAAAAGGAAAGGCATTCATTGTTTAGCAAGAGCTTTGCAGTCCCTTGAGCCATCTTCGTAGACTACAGATTGTCCTCCCCCCAACATGCCCCCCTCACTCCCCAAAACCAAGCACACTTTTACGAACCCTAATGTAGACGTGCAAAAAACTGAGAGGTCGCCGATGATCTCTAGTGCTGAGCATCACAGTTAGTTGAGAATCACATAACCAGCAAGATTAGGTCAGCTAAAGCATGCAGGGGGCACAATGCTGAAATCACTGATCTACGATTTCGAGGGCAAGCTGTTCAGTGTGGAGCCTGTAGCATGCAAAACAAAGAACAAATTCAAGAGTACACGTTATTGGAAAAGTCAGTCACTGCACAACACAAACCTGGACTGCACCTGTCCTTGTGCTCTTCACTTCTATGTTTGTGTGGTGTAGTCCGTTTCTTAGCAAAAAAAGAACAAGTGAAAGGTACTACATGCAGACCACACCAATATGCGGACAAACTAGTTTGCACAAAAGGACTAACTTTGCGGCTATTTCTGCACTAAATTTAAAAACGACTTTTGGATTTAATACACCAATAGGAAAGCTAGTTCAGCAACACAAGAAAAGGGATGTGTGTCACAAATAGGCATTGGAGTAATCATTGCTTGAATGCTCCGTCTGTGTTCCGTTTCATGCTGGAGGTACCTGTACAAACACCAGTCACTGAACTGAATGCAACAGCACCTAGCCAGTCCCAATTCACGCACATTACGCCATGCATTCTAGTACATCTGGCACAGAGCATACAATGCAAAAACGACAAAAGCGCTGTAACAAATGAACTATATTCCATACGTCACAGACCCTGACATGAAAACAGAACTGCAAAAACAAGAGGAAAAGAATGCAGGAATTTAGAGCTATATGCTTAGGTTACTGGTATGAGCCAGCATTCCCAAGTCAAAGTAGTAGTAGTAGTAGTAATAATAATAATAATAATAATAATAATAATAATAATAATAATAATAATAATAATAATAATAATAATAATAATTTATTCACAAATCTACAAATACAATTACACAAATCAGGCTCCTCTAAGCCATCATTATGGCTTGTCACACAAAGCCTGTCAGTCAACAGCAAGACTAATAATAATAATAATAATAATAATAGTAATAACAGCAACTATTAACGGATGAATTTTCACAAGCAAAAGCCAAAGTAGTGGCTATGAGGCATGCAGTAGTAGACGGCTCCGGAATAATTTTGTGTCCAAGATTTTTTTTTTATGTACTACACTGAAATCTCAATACAAGAATGCTTTTGCATTTCACCTGCATCAAAATGCAACCACCACTGCTCTCAATCAAACCCGTGACCTCATGATCAGCACCAGAATGCCACATTCACTGAGCCAACCAACAAGGTAGGTGTCTGAAGTTACAGTACTAGGTGACGAAGATGTAAACACCACAGCACCCAACAGTGTGAGCACTTAGCATCACCAGAAGCTCTCTCTACTTCTGCACTCCATGGGTGAGAGGTCTCGAGCACAGCTGGAGGCTCTGACCGTATCTCCTACCATTCATCTTGCAACACGCAGCTGCTAACTGAAAGCCATGTGCTGAACTTTTCAGAAGAAAAGAAAATGCTGCTTACCTGAAGTAGAACAAAGGCACAGTGGATGCTCACGGGCAGCATTGTTGCGCAACACATAATGGCCAGAAGTACGGCCGTCACGGTGTCAGCATGAGCCCAGTCACTGCACAAAAGCATTGCAAAACGCCACAGTACTTCAAGAAAGGCAACCAGTGAAAATTTTTCTCCCACACGCGGCACATCCTTTCCTAACCTGACAAACTAACACCTTGTTCATAACTTTCAGGCACAAATAAGGTGACGAAGGGGCCAACAAGCCAATAGCTGAATAACTACCAACATGCACAATGCACAATTCTCGAGCTTTTCCTTTACAATAAAACCATGCGCTGGCCCAAGAACGAAATAAGAACAATTTCTAACTCATTCAAACAGAATGCTTACATGCGAACTAAGCATGTAAGCATGGTTACATGGTAAGCATGATAACTAAGCATGGTTACATGTTTGACGGGTAGCTAAATGACCAGGCAAAACAAACAAGCAGACTAAATGGATAAGAAAGGATCTGTGGTCTTTACAACAAGCATCATATCAACGGACAGCATTGCCATCACCAAAGTGACCAAAATTCATCTTCCAGCACAGCCGCATCCTTTGAAGGAGGAATGCTTACGCTATGTTGCAAAGCCAAAATATTTCCTAAACGCTGCCACGAGGCAGACTCTTCAGTATGGACTCACTTGATGAACACAACCGTCTAAGCTTTAAGCTCACACTTGGCATTTTACCAGCTGTTCCCTTCTAGGCTGGTCTGCACCCTACTCAGAAAAAAGGGGAAGTGCTCACTAAGAAAGCATCAGGGTGTGGCACAGGAGCAGCAGGCAGGCCTCGGCCCACCCCAGCAGGAGGATGGGATTGAGACGTGGAAGGAGCAGGCCGGACAGGCCAGGCACCACACTGCACACGCTGCAACGACAGGGAGGCACAGAGACATCAGTGAAGACACATCCATCACCACCCTTATGCATAGCAAGCAATTTGATAAATAAGCCCTCCCTCTCCTCTGAAGACTCCTGCCTTCTATGGCGTCTTCAAACACATATCCCAGCCTACGCCACTTCCATTGCCTACAGCCAACAATTCACGAAGACAAATGTCTATGGCGCGGCGACACCCCCACCCTAACACATACCATATGGACATGTCCCCAAAAACTCCACAATTTAAATCCGCGTAATGCGACCCTGGAGCTGTGGAAGGTGACGCTGACCAGCGCACGCCTCGACGGCCAGGCAGAGCTGCTTCTCATCAGCATAAGGTGAGCAGAAGCCTCCGGAGCCCTGGACTGAGGGACCACCCACACGTGCTCCAGGCACCATCCTCTTCAACAAACGTCTACTTACTCACTCTCTCAAGCCCCAACATCATGCAAGTGATGTTCAAAGTTAATTTCCATAATAGATGTGTAGCATAAACTAACGCACTGAAACGTTTCACTTGTCAATAAATAAGTTAAGAAATAAATTTTAAAAAGACACCGTGGCCTAAGAGCCATACCCTAGAACTCACATCTCTATGTAACAAGTGTGTCACATGCTCTGCTGGATGAAATCTGTGACTAGTGTGCCTTTATTGTAGAGATATGACGTAAATAAAGACACACTTCATATGAACGTGCAGTATCATTCACCTCTGGCACCTGTTACCACAGTCACTTCTGAATGGCAATGAGCAAGCAATTCTCCCTCGGAAAGCTCCATCAGCCCCATTCTTTTTTTAACAAAGAATGTTTCAGAAATGCACCGTGCAAATAGGGTGCCCCACCTATTTGCTCCCTCTAAGAGTTCCACGCAATCACCCCTTTGTACCCTTAGAAACCTGCATCCAATGCACACAATCTAGAGTCGCAGACTTGTCGTAACCCCGCACAGCTAGCTACATTTCAGTGCGCTGGCAAACATTTCAGAAATCATCGGAAACATTTAAGAAATCTTAATACATAAAAAAACAATCACAAAATATTTTCTGCAGACAAAATTAATTCAGCGCACCCCAGCACTCCACTGCGTCGTCACTTTCTCCCTCCCTACTTTCATTCTCTGCTTCATTTCTTCCATCATGGTGTGGCTGAGGTACCCACTGAGACTGAAACAGCTACTACACCTCTGCTTTCCACGAAGCCAATTTCCAATTTCTCGCTCCACGAATGTAGGGTCAACTGACACTAGTCTTTTTCGAAAAGGGTTACAGTTGAACACAGTCCTTACAGTGCTCCCAGCAGTGAGAGCTACGGGCTCCCCCTCACCTGTGGCTGATGTCAGACAGGTGCTCCTGGAGCCAACTGGAGCTGGACGCCTGCAGGACGCTGCTCAGGGCAGGCTGCTTGACGGTCAGCTGCACCAGCAGGTGCCAGCACAGGCCCAAAACCGTGCCCGGGAGCAGGCGGCCCCTGAAACAGCATTTTGTGATTAAAAGGTGGGCAAATGTTCAAGATTTCAAACAATAAATGCAACATTCCTATCAATTCATTTTTTACTTGCTTTAACAATTAAATTACCTGGTGATTTTGGCAATTTTGGACAGTTTAATGGTGTAATGTGTTACCTATTACTGCCTGAGGTTAAATTTCCTGCTGGCCATTCACTTCTACAATTTCGTATTGATTACTATGAGTGTTCATTTGTGAACGAAAATTCAGGGTGTACTGCAAACGCTATGCACAAAGTTAAATCTTCAGTTTGCTGCACATTTACGCAATTCGATCGTTAGTGCCTCTGAATACGTTTGTGAGAAATGAACAAAAGGCAAATAATTTTTGCAGGAGACTGGAGGAAGGCAATAATTACACTTCAATCATCAACAAAGATATTCGTTGCCCAACGTGGGGACACTATTTGGCATTACTAACCCGAAATAAATCTTCACTATGACATTAGAGGAACTCTGTGTACCCTTCCTGTCCCTGACGAATCTGTCAGCATATTCTCTGGTGCATCGATTTTAATACACTCCTCGGCCCTGCCCGCTCTTTCCTTTACTGTATCCGACCCTGCCCTGCAAGCCCAAACTTAATGCTATTCTGGAAAATACTCTCGTCTTGCTCCACTGCCATTCAGTCCCCCCATTACCCATACCCATCTCCCCAAACATGGCGGGCCTGGCTAGAGCCGGACCAGCTGACAGACCAGATGGCATTGGTCAACCTGGTGCAGGATATTCTGAATGCTTAATCTGCGTCATAATAAAGTTTCTCTCTCTCTCTCTTTTCAGGAGAAGCAAGTAAAAAATGGCAGGGACGGAGGATGACCAAGTCAAATTTTGAGTAGGCATGATGCCTCTATGGCACCGCTGGTCAGAAAGATTAGGCAAACAGAATGAACAAAATTATTGCAGTAGTGAGAGCTTTATGTACTTGCTTACCAATGAGGGGGGTCTAATATACGAGCTGTGTAATGTCCTGCTCATCCGGGTCTGAATAGAGTACTCAGAAAATTTTGGAGGTGCTGGCCACCACCCCTCGCCTCCCATTGACGCCATCACCGATGATTACTTGAGTTAACAAGCCCTAAAAGTTTGAACTTCAACCTTTGACAGTGAACGCCATGACTGTGTTCAGGAAATATATGTATTTTTTTGCTTTACACTGAGCTTCACTGTGCATCTCAAGGCAGCTTTTTCAACAGAAAAGCTGCTATGCAGAACTACATGGCTCTGCGTAGCATGCTTATGCAGGCACAGCAGACAATTTCTACAGGATTGTGTATTAGCCCGCTTAGTGCTGAGATACATGTCCCACTCACTATCAACTCCAACCTGTACCTCTGACTCAGTCTAGGAAGTCCTGCACTAAAAACCTGTGAGCTGCAGCTTTGACTGATGCTCATATGGTACCCTAAATAAAAATTGCGCTCAGTGAACATCAAAAAGAAGAGTGCCATAAAAGATCATGCACTTAAAAAAAAAACTAGCCGCTCTTTCACAACACATTTCTGAAAAGAATAAAAGTAGCAGCTGTTCAAGACAGTACACTAAATATAATCAAGTCCTTACATGTGAACAGCAGCTGGTTCCAGCAGTCTCTCAATGCTGAAAAAACAAGACAATTCAATTGCATTCATATTCACCAACACCCATTAACAAGAAAAAATTCAAGTCGATTTACTAGGCTATACTCATGGTATGGTACACAGGGCTCAGCGCTGCAAGGTTGCACGTGGTCTATGAGGGATGTCACAGTGGGGGGGTTCCAAACTAATTTAGACCACATGGGGTTCTTTCACATTCACTGACCCCCACAGTACACGGGTGTTTTTGAATTTTGCCTCTGCCACAGTGCGACCACCATGGCTGGGAATAAATCCTGTGACCTCAACCCAAACAGCCCAACAGCAAGCCACAAATCCACCGCAAATTTACGGGGAAAAAGGATGCTCACCATAGTTGATTATATCTATTAGCTCATCACCAACAATTTTTGCTCCAGTACAGTTCCATGAAAAGAGGTAAAGGTCCTCATGCAGATGAACCTCGTTGAAATGAACTTAAAGGGGGCCCGTGATTTCATTACAGCCGTGGCTTTTTTATAGGGGTAAGCGACCTTGGTTGCAACCATGGCATGCCAGCGGGCTTTCCTGTCACTATGTATACCGAGGGAAACATAGCTGGCGTTTAGTGTGACCGCAGTGCACATTGAGGGAGCCTCCAACACGTGCACCGAGTGCCCACCATGTGGCCGAATATACATAGTACACTAGCCGAACAAGTCAGCTTTGCAGACACGTGCACATCTTCAGGAGCCCACATAATCTTCAGAGGCCAGAAAATAGGTCTCAGTGAAATAGTGTCACTGAGAGGAGAGAGAGGCCTATTCAGAATACTTAGCTCCATATTTTAGGTGCTGAAGCCGATACGATGCTGATTTCATCGCCAGTACCCGTTTTTGTTGATGCCGCACAGCTCACGGGCGTGTGGGCCACAACACTTCTCTGCCTGACAGAAGCGTCTTGTGGAGATAGTACACACAAGGAGAAGAACTTTAATGGAACAGGAGAGGTCTGCCTCGTTGTCGGCCTGGCATGATACTCCAGGGGTATACGCAAGATGCTTTGATGATAGATACTCTTGTCAATGAAAACTGCATTGCGTTTTCATTCTCTGTCACCTGACCCTGTGAAACCAGCACAACCTTCATACTGTCAAGCACACCAATTACACTGCCAAACACTCTCAACCATGTGACCATGCTGCGAAGATGTAAACTAAAACTGCACGCGGAACCATGGAAGCAGAGTGCGCTCGCTGCAAGACGTCCAGCAAGGAGGTTGAAGAACAGGGGACTGCAATGACTTCAGTAATTCTGTCGAGCTGCCGCACGGCATCACTCAGTGGGCCTTGTACTCAATTTTCGGAAAAGAAGCGAGCACCAGTGTCAAACCACATGCTGAAACTGATGAACTGCGCAGAAAAACGCTTCATGTAGCCCCCGCCCTGCTTGAGGCGAGACAAGTTTCCTTTATGTTTTCTGCGGAGCTCAATAGAGCAGGTTATGCGTGGTGACTTCAATTTGCCACATCAAGTTGGCATGGAAGTGTTGGACACCGTAATAAATTGGCATACTCAGCATGAAATGACAAGTGGAGCTCTTTGGAGGCTCATAACCTAGTGTACAAACATTTTGCCTTATAAAAACGAGACATCAAACACATGGCACTCTACAGAAGCTTCCAAGGGGAATGATTATTTGTTCTTTATACCCATTATTTCATTATAGCAAGGTTTTACTAATAGCACAACTGCATATGGCAAAATGTGTCAGGTAAGGCAGCTGCACAGGCGTGCTTTTTTTACACAGCAACTGTCCATCATGTAGCAGCCATAAGCTAAAGCTAGGCTCCGCCGAAACTTACCTTTCCTTGAGGACCAAAAATGAGCCCAGCTGCGACAACGTTGTGCTTGCCAAAATGGCCAAGACCTCCCATCTTCTATACCTGGATTGTGAAAGAAAGGTGATAATGGACCTTAAAGCCAGATACTTGCACGACCAGACAAGCAAGAGGTACTTGTGGCTCTATCAAAGAGACTAAAATAAAATGCAAAAATCACTTGCATGCTGTCGTTACTGCAATCACTGTGTTTTAATGGCATGTAGCACTGAAGGGCACGGAAGGATGGGGCAATTGCTGGCAGAATAATCACGGGATCAATCGCACCGGTCGCTCACAACAAAGTCAACTACAAGAAAAAGATGGACATAGATGAAGTGCTTGTCACATGCATACATCTCTTGTCATGTTTTTCAATATCACTACCAACTTAGATATGTGCCAAGTGGCCCAACACTTAATTTGAGTAAATCTCTAGTTATTTTAATGTTGAGGCAAGAAGTTAATTCAATCTGGCTGCACTGATGAAACCAGTTCACAAGGTGGTCCATTAAACTTGCACTTACCATCTGACCCGAGCGCTTACGAAGTGAAACTTTCGTTGAAACTTCGCACAGCAACAATACACAGACACACACCATGGTGCATAAATGCAATCACTATAAAATCTGAACAAAAAAAATGGTATGGTTTTAACGTATTTAAACCAAGCAGATGGTCAAAAGCATGTGTTGAGCCTGGTTGGCTCAAGGTTTTGCTTTGCTGGGTCACCGGTACGTTTGGCGACGATTTTTGACTCTGGTTTAGCTGATCTGATCTGTTCGTGCCGCAGATGGAAGTTGATGAAGAAGGCAATGCGCAAAGCACTGCGCTAGACTGTGTTGCAGTTTAACACAAGGCGTGATCGGCTGCAGTGATAGCATAGTGATCTCGCGCACTGGCCAGCCAATCTGTCCGCACCGCCGCAATTTCAAAACCCGGTTGAGGCGATATTTATTGTATCTATTTAGGTTAGGCTTCAGCGATGAAATGGCTTTCGCAGCTTTGGTTGTGAAGTAGAGCTTTCACACTAAAAATAAAGGCCCGCTCTAAAGTGCTTCAAGCAAAGGAACTGCAAGCCGCAGGCAATGTCCTCTCCTCTCAATACGGCTATGCGAATGCTAAAATTAGCAGGACATTGAGACACCTCTTCAGGCAGCACACCTGCTGCAAAGAGCAGGAAACCACAACCTACATTTGAAAACAGCGCTGCCCTGTGACTACTTATTAGCAGCGGGATCATCAGGAAATTAATAAATTCTGTTCTTACAAGACAGGCTGTTCAGAAAAGACTTACCCAAAGCTATATGTTGGTCCAGGCTTTTGCTGAGACACCCACATGCCAAGAAGGCAGTTCCCAAGACTAAACAGGGGGAGAAAAGAAGAAAGAGAAATTTTTTTTGTTTTTTTTTTCTGCTGCCTTTGATGTAACTAATGCCACCTAAACGTCACTGTATTGATGCAGAAGCAATCCCATAGTGCAGTTAATCAACATAAAAGCCCTATTTTATACTTCGAGTGAGTGAATTGGCTCGTGCATTCGCCAAATTTCACTCGCCTGGTCGTACCGACATTCTTGCCCTCCTATAGGAACTGCATGCTAAGATGTGCCAGTTGATATACAAATGCACGGGCAATAAACTAGTCTGTGGTCATTAAAAATAAACAGATATTCTCACCACAGTAGGTCAAAAAGCGTCAACTGAGTGAAGGCACCAAGTGCTGAAAAAAAAAAAAGCAACAGTTCAATGTTCTATGCCAAAAAAAAAGAAATGTGAGAGAGAACAGCACAAGACGAAAAGAGAGACTAGGGTTCCACTCACCTAGACTTCCAGAAGATCGACTCCAGTACGAGAGAACAGAGCTACAAATCACGTTCCCAACCATCAGCCAGACTACTTTTTTCGCCTACAAAGAAAGCATGTTTTGCCTTGTATGCGTACAGCCACAGTGTTTGAGCGAGTGTCATTCCCCAGAAATGCTTTCACTATTCTACGCTCAATGATTACAAATGACATTAAAATTTGCAACAAACATGTATAAATCTAACATGGGAAAAGCAAAAAGAAAAAGAATCCCACGACAGTGTCTTAGGAGAGAGACTCAAAAGGATAAAACGCGTTCGACAGACTCTACTTTTCTAGCACACTCCTCTTATTTCTCGCACCATCAACACCGCGCTTGGGTGTAGCGATATTCAATGCTACCAATGAGGTCACCAGAACTACAGTCACTGCGCAACATGCCGAGAAACGCTTGGCACATAAAAAAATCCAAATACCGTCCCGCTCACGACAGTTTTAACAGGTCATGTACAAAAGCAACAATTTTTGCGTAGGATACATACCGCCGGTTCTTTCATGACGGGTCGCAGCTCAGTAAGGAGAGTGCCAACCACGCCGAGAGCTGGCTTCCTGAACGGTTGAAATAAACCCTGCAATAGCAATTACGAAAGCCGACTTGAGCGATCGTCAATTTTAAGCACAGTCGAAGAAGAGTGCACACTCAAAACGACCACTCGCACTAGCGTAATTTTTACACCATGTAGTACGTGGCCTCTGCGAGCTGTCATTTGTCGAAAAAAAGATAACTGACTTGACGACCTCTGCTTTAACCGTGAGCACTCAGCAACGCGAGTAGGGCAGTAATGTTTGGACGCACCGCAGAATGGTCATCCCGGGAGTTCATCGGTCCGACGCGCTGCCGCAGATCCGACAGCTCACTCTGCATTGCGACCGCCAGCTGTGCCCCTGCCCTCCCCCAGATGTCTGGATCTTGGCAACTTGCGAGCTAGAACCCTCCGACTTTCGCCGGGCTTTTTAAAGTGTTCGTCAGCGAGAACCAGTGCCGAAACGACATGTCCGAGTTCCCAAATGTTCACGACAGCAGCACGTCGCGAAAGCCAACGGGCCGTACGCTACAGGTTACCCACACATAGCTACCAATACATTAGCGTAGCCTGCTCCACATGCGAAAACACGGGCTGCGCCATGTTTTCTTGCCTCCCATTTTCTCTCTCTCAACGATACGTACAACCATCTATAGATCTATAGCATAACGAGTAACGTAAAACTCTGAAGCAGAATAACCACTGCTGCTCCCTGGCAGTTTTTGTGTGTAAAGCGTTCGGCTGCGAAAGTGCACTCCCACCGTTCCTCCGGAGTGGACTGTCAGGGCGGGCGTGGCACTATTTTTGTGTGCGTGTGCGTGTGCGCGCGCGCGCGTGTATACATACATACATACATACATACATACATACATACATACATACATACATACATACATACATACATACATACATACATACATACATACATACATACATACATACATACATACATACATACATACATACATACATACATACATACATACATACATACATACATACAAGCGTCAGGCCGTGACGTCAAAGAGATGCGGCGGCGCTGGCGTCAGCAGTGACTTTCGTCACTTTCGTTGTGTAGGCAAAAAGCGGGACTTTCCGCATTGGTTGCGCCACGCTTGCGGGTTTCTGGGCGCAATTCACGGTGTGCCGACAAATTGTGGTGCAGTTGGTTGAGCCGCAATGGGGAAGAAAGGAAGTGGCATAGGTTGCCACAAGTTTATGGCACTCAGATAGGCGCGAAAGCTACGGGCAGGGGCCGAGGAGCAAGACAAGTTCGGCTTCACGGCTAATTATTACCGCTGAGCTCGTTTCGCCCCTTGGGTTATTATATTTCGTTTCTGCATTCAAATCTAATAAGTTGGTTCGTTTCTCTAACTTCGCATCGTTGGTGGTCGGTCGCGTGGTGAACAGTGCAAAAATCAAGTAACGCCTGCAACTCGTTCTCATTCTGTCGTGCTCTCGGCATAAGTTTAGGCGCGATATTCCGTGTGCTCAGGATCGTAAGTTGAACGCAGGGGCCATTTTCAAATGTTTATTACCCTGACAACGTCCCGAGCATCACTTCACGCAAAAAAATAAAAGACAAAAAGCTGCCGCCAGTCGCCTTCAGCATTCACACCGTGCCGCGCTTGAAGAAGCACCGGACTCGATCGGGTTTTTCTCTGTTTCACGGCGGTTTTTTCTCTGTTTTCATTTTCGAGAATTTCAACAAGTGTGTCGTTTCAATGCCGGTCCAACGACGCTATGATCTCGACAAAGTCGCGCAGTATTATTTTCCAAATTTTGAATTTTCACGATGAAGGTCGGTCAGGACCTGGCGAACACAGCAAATTCTACGCCAAAAGCCACTCCGACCAAGCAGAATGCACACACACGAATAAATTCTAGAATAAGAAGCAACATTTTATAGCATAGCAGAGTGCGCGTAAATTTCGTTTGGAGCTCGAGGAAAACGTCTATGCATGCGCTCGTGGAGCTCTAAGATCGCATTTGCCTTATTCAATGCAGCTATATATAGTGTCCATTCATTTCCAAGGTCTCCGGAGTGCGAAGCGGCTCGATAAAAATAGGAAGCACATTACAAGGTTCGTCGTGCGAGAAAGCTGATTCGCGTCGTGTATCCCGTCGTCCTATCTTGCACTAGCAATCGGATATGCTTTATCGGACCATAAGTTGAGAACTGTGGACGATTAGTTCCTCCCCATACCCCGCGCTTTCACCCGCCGTAGCGCTGCGCCTGTTACTTGTCGCCAACTAGGCGCGGAGAAGGACCCGATGCAGCTCTCCGCCTACTAATTCCGTCTGGCAAACAGGCTGTAAAAGTGCAGCTCTCCGAGCATCAAAAAAACTGTTTTTGACCACAAGCGACCCTACCCCTTTGAAATATTCGCATACACCAGTTGGTTTCGAAGGCAGCGTCGCTTGGCGCAGTGTAGGCGCGCTGCGTTTTGCCTACACCCTGCGTCGCTGCCGACCGCAGCGCCACCTTTGTTTACAAACATTACGCTTGTCTATATATATATATATATATATATATATATATATATATATATATATATATATATATATAGCATTAAAATTAAAAAAATATATAGAAAAAACGTTCCCCCATGCATCTTGGTTTCGGTGACTGTTGGCTTCCTTAATATGTTTGTCAAACGAGCCCCTCATTTCATTTGCCTTGTCTGCTAATATATATATGTATATATATATATATATATATATATATATATATATGGCGTCCGGTGGGTTCGGATCCCACTGGTTGGTTCGTGGGTTCGGATCCCACCGGCGGCATGGTTGTTTTTTCTGCTGCTTTATAAGTAATTTTCTTTAAGCGATTTATTAATCTAAGTAATATTATCCCACTGATAAGCACAACACATTAAAAAAAAAACGTTCCCCTATGCACCTTGGTTTCGGTGACTGTTGGCTCCCTTCATAAGTGTATGTATATATATATATATCATTTGTCTTTTCTTACTGCCTTCTCTTTACCCCTTTTAGTCCTGCTAGCCGCAGCTTAGGTTTTGATGGAAGATGCCGCAGCTAGCAACATCTATCTTTTTATTTCCGTTTTTATAATATAATAATGAACCGCTAATAATAATAATGCGAGGTCGAAGACACGGCGGCTGCGCTGGCTACGCTTCGATGGAAACGAAATGCAAAAAGCGCTCGTGTGCTGTGCATATGTCATTCCACAAAAATAACCCCCGGTGGTCGAAGTTAATCCGGAGCACCGGAGCTTCTATCACCCCATCACTTCTTACGGCGTGATTAGACCGTCGAATGGTGATACAGTGCGCCTTAATTCCCGTTCCTCACGGAACTGGCTAAACTAGGGACACGTCCCGCCAAACTGGCGGCGGAAGAAAAGCGGCGCCAGCACTTGCAGGACCATGCCCTCTGACGAGGGGGCCGGAGGCGTCGCTCCCCGGCGCCGTGCACGTCTCCCTGGATTACAGCACGGACCCACGCTATATGTCGAAACCTTAATGTCCCTTTAGGTCAGGACGTCGACAGGGACCCCGAAACAGGGGGGAGGGTCGCTTCCTTCCCCCCCCCCCCTCTCTCTGCTTGTACTTGGATCAGATTTCTGACAAAACATTTCAGTTCTAGGATTCTTTTAATGCAAATCACAGTGGCGATGAGCTACTTGGCTTCTTAGCCAGGTGTAAAGCATTTCGTATACGAGTAACCTAAACCAGTCATGTCGCAACAGAAGTCAACTGTCTGACACGTGTACAAGATCATGATTAGCAGAAGCTTTTCTTTTAGTGCAATTGATCATTCCTCGTGCGTAAAGCTTCCCATCTGTAAAACAATTCCCATTTCAATTCGTTTTATATTGCCCTGAATTTTTGCCCCGTTTGTTCGTTTCGCACTCAATAACGTCTGCACGCGGCTGTATCATTTTTTGTAACGCAAGATGCGACCAGACTTACCTCCATTGATCGTGGCCACGTGCAAATGCTCCATTTCTCCAGATTGTTGTAGTCGCTTTTGATTCTTTACCTAGAAGGTTCCTTGCCAGCTTAATTTTAAATTGAGCGCGACCAAGAACTGCGCAGGCATTCATTTCGATGACCGCCGAGCATGCTTGTGGCTGTCGCCGCCGCCGTCATTCAGTCCTTAGCGGGCGCGAGTCAGCCCCTTTTAAGTTTCATTTGGAAGCCTTTTCGTTGTCTTCCTGACTGCTGGAGTGTCGTCACCACAAAGTGACAGTTTGCATCAACCTTTGAAAATTAAAATAATATAAATATAAAATTTATGTTAATGAGCATAAATAAATAAGCTCAAAGTCTTGCCCCCCCCCCCCCAAAAAAAAAAAAAAAAAATACCCGTCGGCATCCCGAACCACTGGAGCAAGCTGCGATGCCGAGTCCGCAGACGAGAGCAGGACCTTCCACTCCTCCCTACTTGAGATGGCGGGCTGTCCTTGCGGGGGAGAAGCATGGGCAGCCGAAAAGGTTGTGGTAGCGTAGCGTGAGGGTCGCCGCATAGATGGTGCCACGATAGTGCACGGGATAGCAGCCGAGGAGATGGGTAAGAGAAGCTATAGGGGTCGGGGAAGGGTAAGCCCGATGGTCCAAACGGGGTATCTGCGCGACTTGTGCGAAGTACGTGCCCAACCCCGGATCGAGGCTGTCCTGAGCCAGGAAAATCAAACCTCGAGCGAGCCAATTTTATCAGCAGCCTCGTTTCCGGCGTTGCCAGGGGTCCGGCACCCATCGCAGCTCGACACTGCGAGGTAAATTTTGAGTGGGGGTATTCTAAAGTGTCAAGCTGGTGGCTGGGGTGTGAATCCTACCTCTGGCAAAGTTTGAGAGCCAAGCTTAATTGAATCGCTGAAGATGTATTTAGCATCCGAGTGTGAAAGGGCTAGGGCGATGCGGCCATATGGAGAAGG
This sequence comes from Amblyomma americanum, assembly GCF_052857255.1. NCBI lineage: Eukaryota > Metazoa > Arthropoda > Arachnida > Ixodida > Ixodidae > Amblyomma > Amblyomma americanum. The sequence continues at coordinate 167,221,480 of NC_135501.1, read as the reverse complement.
CAGCGCCTTTTGCTCAGAACGAGCGGAAGGTTCAAATAGTGTCGATTTTGAGGGAAAAGGCGCACAGGTTCAAAAGTCTTGAGAGGTGGAGTCCTCACTTCAGGGCCCCTGTGGCCGTCGCTGCCGCCCGGGCCTGAAGAACAAGTTGGCATCGGTCTTGCAGGTCGGAGTTGGACAGAGGCGTCTCCCACTGTTCCTTTGTTCTGAGGTGAGGTGCCTTAACTGTCTCTGATGCTCCGCCATGTTCCATGGTAGGCTGTGGGGTGACCGGCGCACCATGGTCATGTGGGGCGGTATCATCCTGGGAGCATATTTATGCAGATTGGGGAAGGCGTTGGAGTGCTTTTTCCTCCAGTCCCTAACGCTGCGCAGCGAGATAGTGTATAGGAATCGACGCACCAGGCGTTGGTAGTGTTGTAGACTGTGGACATGTGTTGGATTAGCGAAGGGCTGGGGGAGATCGGGTTAGGCCCGGTCGGTTTGTGTAATCTCGAGCAAGGCCATCCGCGACCTCATTTCATTCCAAAGCAAGTGTGCGCGAAGCTGCTTAATGGACGTATTTGACTCGTCGGGTAAATTCATAAACAACTGGGTCAGCGGACAACTCAATCGCGCTTCGATGTGCCGGCGGCCTATTTCTCCAGGACGGGGCGATGTCATCTGCGTGCCGCGTTCCGGCCACGGGTTTGTAGATCTGGCGGCGGGGATTTAGTACAATGAGCCAAGTAATGCTCTCGTATTAAAACCACCTTATTGCAACAATAATGCTAAACTCACCTGAAACAATACGATCGCTGAAAGGTGCAGTGCTTTCTGAAAAATCTGAGTTCGCTGTATCGTGAACAAAGCGCCTGAAAGGGTCCACAGACGAAGCAAATAGTTCAGAAGCGTGAATTGCTGGGCAGGTTGGTACATGTTCAAAAGAAAAAAAATACTCGGGACGCAGACTTGATTACTGGAACCACCACGTATTTAAAGCCAATACTTGCGCAGGAGCACATGCCACATTCATCAAAGTCCCGACGTCAATACAAACCAAACAAAAAATGCCACTCCACATGTATGGCCAGGTTGCTCCCTGCACCAAAACGCTGCGTTCCCCCGAGTCGCTCATTAAGTATTGCCTCGTTGAAAGTCCGACGACAGTCTGTTCCGATTACTTTTTTCGCAACCACCTGCTAGCGAAGGACTTTGTGCTACTTAGAAAAGTTCGCGAGAATAATGCTTGCAGAGTACAGCCAAACCAAACAAGCCTTATAAGTGCGCGGTTGTAATAAAACGCTCGAATTCAGCGCACGTGAACGTAGCCTACCGGAAACTCGCTACGCCTACAGGCAGTCCTAAAAGCAACCCTGCCACAATTTAGGCTTCACCCCAGCAACGGATCGAATAACGTTAGTCTCGTCGCATTAGATTCCCAAACCTCGAGCGATGCTAGCCAATATTGCAGCCTTTCAGACAGCCAGCCAATTATTGCAAGACCGCCAATTTTCGTGCGGAGCAATTTGCACTACTGGTGGTAGATTAGACTGTTCATCTCTGCAGTTGTCAATCGCAAGGGCCAAGCGTAGGGTCCAATGAACGTTTAACTCGCAAGAATTCAAAGCCCTCCATTGCTCGGGTAACCTCCACACTGGAGCAAAGTGCCAGAAACATTTGAAGCCAGTATTGCTTGAAGCGCAATTTTGTTACACATCAGCAAGTGACTTGAAGGTAGGAGACATCAATTTACAGTGAAATCTCTATACTAGCACTGCTCCCCACCCCCACGATAATTCGGTCACCAGAAACATCTCTTCGCTCAGCGAAGGGGCTATTCCGAATATACCAGCCTCCTGGCAGCTCATCTCCCACCAATCCAGACAAAGGACTTACCTGTGTAATGCACCTGAAGCCACTCGTGCAGCCAGAAGAACACATGCACCAAGTAAAAATTTGCACAAACCCGTTTATTTATACCTTTAAGTGTCGGCAAGCACGATAGTACCACTGGGCGCCTAGAGCACTCATCTGCTAATCAACTCTCCCGTTAATCTCCACCACTATTCTCCCTGGCAACCCAGATGAGACTTGGCCAACCAATCCGTGGTGCGGGCCGCTGCAAATGAGAGGGGGGAACAAGGGGCCACGAGGGGCCTCGCACAGACTTACCACAAACCCAGTTGGGAGGTTGTTGGAGGCAGTGTGCACCTGTAACCAGGCTGGAAAAAGTGGGAGGAGGGGAACATCCGTGAGTGGCCAGGGGCCCTCACCACCCCCAATGTATGCACACCTCCAGCGCAACCGACAGCGTACAAAGCCACGAGCAGCGTAGTACGGCGTTCGGCCTGCGGGGTCAGCGTCACACGAAGCGCACTCAGCAGCAGTAATTCTCGACACGGGGTTCTGTTGGCGACACCATGGACATTTATTGAGTGAGACGACGAGACGCTTTAGTAAAACTGGCCCGCTCCCCTCGGGCAGCGACTGCATTCGGACGAGACATGAGGTGTGGTGGTACACAGAAGAGAAAAAAAAAAAGGCAGGATGATGGTGGTGGTTAACAGAGAGCGGCACTTGCGGCCAGGTTTAAGTATGGGTGACGTGAGGAGGCGGAGGGCGCAGGCGCCCCGGTACGGCAGAGGCGGTCCAGCGGGCGGGCGCAAAGGGTCGGGCGGTCGTCACGCGGCGAGGGGGCGCTAGCCGCCGCACGCTACCTCCGACCGAAGCGCTAGCGCAACCGTCCGGGGTGTCGTCGCTGCGGGGGAGGAGGCAAGAGGCGACAAGTCACGACGCTGACGCGCTGCCCATCGCGCTCGACCGCGCCACACAAGAGCGGCTAAGCCGACGCGACTACACACAAACTCGCGCGCACTTAAACCAACATTCCTTTCACGGCTGTGGCACCGCAAAGTTCGCACTCACCTGTTGCGGGGGGAGCTGAAAGGCGCCTAGTAGCCACCGTAGGAGTAGCCGCCCATGCGGTCACTGGAACCATAGCCTGCACCCCAGCTGTACCTGCAAACGAAAAATGCACGGCCGTCAGCACAGGACCCTAACAACATAAAAAGACATACGACAAGCAACCTACACCAAAGCTGATTTTACAAACACACAACACCCCAAACAAGCTGGCAAGGAGATTTAAACATGCAACTATGATGGGACAAGCCAAATGGGTGATGGAGGCCACAAGCCATCTTTTTTTTTCTGCATGCCAGGGCAGGTCAAATCCAGTGATGGGAGCAAGGCCATCCTGACTTTTGATGCATGCAAATTCCGAGAAAGAGCCAGACAGCTTGAGGGAATTCTAAAGGAGCGCCTCGGTGAAACCTCCCGCTACTTAAGCTGCGCACACACACAGTTTTAGGGTGCGGATTAAGCGCCCGCTAACCCTGAGGCAGGGGGAGGCGACCGGCGGCTGTAGAGGGCATAGTCTGGAGCCGGCCTCCGCTCGTACATGTCAGGTCCCATGGAGGGGGGTCCCGGGGGCGGGCGTCGTGGTGCATAGGGGTCGTCCCGGCGCTCGTACGGGGCTGGATAGGGCCGCGGCCTGTCTACCATGGCCCGGTATGGGGCCCGGTCATAGAAGTCGCCGCCTCGGCGGTAGTCAGCATAGCCACCTGGTCCGCCGCCGTTGTAGTAGCCGCCCGAAGGCCTGCCGTCGTAGCCGTTCCTCTGCATGCCCTGGCCATATGGTGGTCTGCACCAGAAAGAGCGATGCCTCAAAACACATTTCTAGATGAGCAGAACACCAGAGCTACATTCGTTTATTGAAGTCCACTCCTAGCAGACTTCCCAAAATTGCAGAAACCACAAAGAAAGTCAGCCACATATCTGCACATACAAAAAGTTACTTCGGCAATGAAAAAAAAAAGTGCCAATCAACACAGTGGCACATGCACCACAGCCAATGAGCTTCACTTTGGAAAATAAAAGCAGAAGATAATAATGCAAACAGAGCTGAGTACCTATCTTCATACCTCGGTCCTCCCTTGGCCCGACCAGGTGCCCCTGGCTCTTGGTGGAACTTGCTTGTGGAGCGCTGGCAGACAGAAAAAGAACAGGTGCATCAAGCCTTGAAACACCACTGGAAATACTGGTTTTGAAGCCTAATGCAAACAGTGAATATGTGCACAGCTGTGGGACCTCAAGATTCGTGCAAGCTCCACACAAGAGCATGCCACAAGGATCACCCAGAAGACCCCCAAGCTTTCTTTAGCCACCAAGTTGAAGGGCAGCCACATGCAGTAGCAGCTGCCCGCAGGATGGGGCCGCGTGCTATATAACACTTCCAAGATCGCCAACTGCTTTCTAAATAGTCAAACAAGGCCACAAAGACCTTTACTGAACCACCATCAGCATGGTGATGCAAGGCTGGAAGATTATCAAAGACCAGTACTAGCAGACAGCGGTTAATACTTAACACAGTTTGGGTAATGTGCCATCCTGCATTCGCAGCTGCAAGGTTCAAAACCCAGACATAGGCAGCAACCCCCCCCACCAAAGACTGACTGTTGCCCCTAATTTACCAACACCTCGCATAAATTAACGAAGTTGCATCTGCTAAGCATCGAACAATAGGAAAGCCTTACCTCAACTGACAATGTGGAACCCATGAAGTTGTAGTTGTTCAGGTTCTTCAAAGCCTCCTCTGCCTGCTCCTCTGTGGCCATGTGCTGCAAGCATCACCCACCGAGAAGCACAACACGTTAGCCAACACACATCCACTACTCTTCTCTGCCCACCCACGGGGAGGAAAAAAAAAAAGACGGAGGCAGAGCGCATGCCAGAAGCACACTCACCACAAAGCCATACTTATTGATGACATCACACTCTGTCACAGTGCCATACTTGGCAAAGAGCTCCTGGAGTTCCTCTGTGCGGAGGCCGTCTGGCAAGTGGCCCACGAAGAGCTTTGTCCTCTGCCAAAGAAGCAGCATGCGCAACATTGCAACCTCGGAGAACCAATGGCACCAAAAGCAACAGTGCCATGGTGCAACACATCGTTAATGCGATGATGTAAACTGCACCACTTTCACGCACGTCAAAGTGCCATATTTTTGTGGCTCATAGGAGCAGTGCAAGACTGAAAACTTATCGGGCGATGCTCATGCTGGCCAAGCACGAAATTTGTGCTGCTGTTCCAACCGTAACTTCTTGACAGCAAGCACTTCCGAGGATAAAACATGGATATGCTTTGACGCAAAGTCACAACTAAACACCGCGCCAGAAGCCGTTACCAGTTGGTGCAAAAAAGGATTTCAAAATTTCGTTTTCTCCCTACGATAAACGCAACCAGAAAATATCCTACTGCAGAAAGTTACTAGATGCACAACTGCATGCGCCCCAAGCAATTGGTGAACTTTAACAGCTGAAGAGGTTTGTTTCTAAGCCAAGCAGCAATGACTAATCGATGAGCAATGACTAATTGATGCAAAACAGCCACAACGTGTGGCGAAGAAGCAAACCCAGTGGGCTGTATATTCGGCGAAGTGTGCCAGCTATGGAAAAGCCAGGTGCACTCAAAGCTAGAGAAACATGAATCCCACTCGAGCACACAGTGCTTACTGCAAACAGTACAGTACACCCACGTTATACACATACAAATATGTCCAATTCCACAACAACCAACAGAGCTTCCTTCCACCTGGCCTGAAATGCAATGATGTCGCCCAAACCATTGTGCAAACAGCAATTTTCCATCATAGGGCACACTAAAAATGCCAACCAGTTATTGAGTAGTACTGTGGTAGGCAGAGTGAAGAATGCACAAACCAGCCAAACCTTTCAATGGTGTGCATACAAGCCCTTAGCTTCAAAGGTTGGGCAATAGGATTTCGCAGTAGTGACCTTAATTGGCCGAACAGCAGCAATTGCTAGCCTCCACGACACTTGCATATGCGCCAGTGCACTCACGAGCAGTGTACAACCGCCCCGAATACGACCGGCCAGGTGCACAGGCGCGCACGTTTCTTGAACGCTTTTTGGGCGGGCTTTCACTAAACCTACTCAAAAGCGCTCCTGCTAGAGACTATAAATCTGGGTGCTATGAAGAGAGCATTAAAGCGCTAGCTACATTATGTCAATTTTATTGCACATTACACTCAAATAACGAGGGCACGAAGTACCTGGTTAAAGCACAGTTTACAACACTAAATTCTTGAGCGCACTCTCGTTACTGCTCATTGCGCTAGCGCAGACTTATTGATAAAATGGTAGCATCGACAATAAAATAACTTCAAATCGCACGGCGAATGCGCCGTAAATCGGGTGCAACGCAGTGACCACATGGCGGCAAAGTCCCGAGTCGGCCAATGTCTCGCACAACGCTTTGTTTCAAAAGAACTCGGCAGCCCCCAGCCCGCGCTTTTAGACGTACACTGCCACAGCGCGCTAAAACAAGCGACAGCTTTCCGTCGAACGAGCGGACGTCCGACGCGCAGAAGCGCGATAGGGCGTAACACTCCACACTACCGTTTCCTAGGCGGGCAACGCCAGGAACTGGTTCAGGGCTAGTGCGACTAAAATAATAATCCAAAGAAAAAAAAAACGCCTGAAACGAGCAACTCACCGGCGACATGCTGAAGCTTCACCGCTGACGGGCGGCAACACCTGCGAACACAAAAGAAACAATCGTTATGGCCGTACTCACCTGCGCAATCCCCGCGTAACGAACCGATCGCGGCACGATTAGTGAAAGCGTGGGAAGCGCGTCGTGGATAACGAACTAGGCTTAGTGAAATTAGCTACCACCACGCCGGCCCACGACTGAGGCAAGCATACCAACCACGCCGCTCGCCGTTGCGCGTATTCCAAAGGGATCAGAACGTGTTCAGCTGCCGAGATAACGCGAAACGTGAACGTCCGTACACCTCTCGCTCAACAATCAACCCGGGACTAGAGGACACAGATTAGGCTTAGCAACAAAAGACTGCGTCAAAGTCGGCCGGCGTGAAATTCACGGCTTCATACACTTTGCCGTTGTCTCAATTTGTTTTCAAGCTGCTTTGCAAAATGATTAGCCTCTTCGAAACGCCACTCACCTTGTTCGCACGTGCAGATAGAGTCAACAGCGATGCAAAGGCGTCAGGCCTGAAAACCACCGACCACCAACTACGAGCTTGGCGCGGAATATGGCGCGTGTTTCCGGGCTGGCTTCCTAACAAAAATGTGCGTATCCCACAATGCACCACGAGAAAAAACGTTTCCGCGGAACTTTTTCTACCATGACGCTGTGGATAGATGTTGGCAGTGACTCATAGCGGTACGCTGTACTCTCCCAGTACTTTCCTGTGTTGGAAATGAAGCCGTTCGTATAAAACTTTTCCTACCGTTTTAAAATGAAAATGCTTAAAAATGTACCATACTGCATAGAATACTAGTTTCTATTTTACTGTTTTAGTCAGAAACGTACTTTTTCTTCAAAGCTACCTTCTTGAAGCTTACATGTTTGTACTCGCCCTCTGCAGGGAATAAATTTTCTCAATTTTACAAGCCGCTGCAAATTTAATTTTACTTCTTAAAAAACAATTTTTGCATTTCTTGAAGAAAAATTTAAGCACAAATATTAACGATTTTTTAAAGATTAGTTGCAAAATAGTTTGCCTTCTTTTCTTGCGTTCCTTTCTTTTTTTAATCACATGCGCGCCGATTGCCGGTTCGTAATATAACCGTGCGACGTGTTCCGGGTAATGTTCGCAGTGTACACTTCAATGCAGAGCCGATCCAAACGTTTTTGAATGGGCCGGCCCCAGTTTTGCCACTGCTGACAAATGTCGCTACGAAGCATGGCACTAATGACACTCGCTTGCAGACGCCTTTTCTCCGGTCGCATCCTCCAGCCCGACGCTTTCGTTCACTCGATACGTTCCGGGCTTTGCCATGCGTCCAGCGCGCCTGGTTCACCTCCTCAGGGCCTCGACACGGGAATATTGCTTTATGATCCCTTTACTCGCGACAAGAGGCCGTTCGTGTTGGAATCCGGGCGCGTCGTGAAATGGTACTCTTGCGGCCCGACCGTGTACGATTCGACCCACGTTGGTCACGCCTGTTCCTACGTCCGAATGGACATCGTGAGACGGATCCTGAGCAGATTCTACGACCTGGACGTGGTGCTGCTCATGGGCATCACGGACGTGGACGACAAAATAATCAACCGCGCCCGCGATCTAGGCGTCAGCTTCGAGGCGCACGCCCGAAAGTACGAACGAGAATTCTGCGAGGACTTGGAAAACCTTGGCGTTCTGCCCCCCACGCTGTTCATGCGCGTCAGTGAACACATCGAAGCGGTCGTCGAGTTTTGCTCTGCGCTTAGGGACAAGGGATTTGCCTACACCGCACCGGACGGATCCCTTTACTTCGAGCTGGCCAAGTGTCCACAGTACGCCGTGTTTCGCACTCCAGGAAGTGTGAGCGACGACCCCGAGGCAGTGAAAACCGCTGGCAAGAAAGATGCTCGGGACTTTGCCTTGTGGAAAGGCGCGAAACCTGGAGAGCCTCGCTGGGATGCTCCGTGGGGGCCCGGGCGGCCCGGATGGCACGTCGAGTGTTCTGCCATGGCGAGCACCATTTTCGGCTCGTCCATTGATCTCCACACAGGAGGCAGGGACCTCGCGTTCCCCCACCATGAAAACGAGCTGGCGCAAAGTCGGTGCTACCACGGTGTGTCCAAGTGGGTGAACCACTGGCTTCACACCGGGCAGGTGCACGTGTGCGGGCCCGATGGCAAGCCGACGAAAATGGCCAAGTCGCTTGGCAACGCCATGCCTCTGCGGGAGTTCCTCGGGACTCACTCTGCCGACGTTTTTCGAATGTTCTGTCTCCAAAAGGCCTACAAAGCAGACGTGCTTCTCGCACCGGACTTCCTTCGGGGTGCTGAAGGCTCCCTGCAGGCGCTGAACGATTTCTGTGCTAACGCCAAATCATACGTCCGGGGTCAGGTGCCCACAGCGCAGATAATAGAGCGAGAGCTGTACGACCTACTGAATCGAACAAGGTCGTGCATACAAGATGCTTTTGCTGACGATCTCGACTACCCAACAGCTGTGTCGTCTGTCCAGCACCTGGCATCAGAAATCAACGCTAGGCTTCAAGCACCGTCTAAAGATGTTCAACACAGTCTCAGTGATTCCAGCAAAGCGGCAGTGGCTGCCTGTCTCGAATTCGTCACCAACTTCTTCTGGAACTTGGGGCTAGAGTTGGCCTCTGTTCAGACACGTAATGTTGCAGGTTCTTCGTCAACACTGGCTCGAGTTCTTGATGACACAGTGGCGTTCAGGGCAACCGTGCGAGCCCATGCCTTGGAATCTAAGGACAAGATGCTCTTACAAGCTTGTGATGTTTTGCGTAGTCAGCTGGAGGGTGAAGGTGTGAAAATGAAAGACAGGAAAACGAATTCCACTTGGGAGTTTCTAGCAGGCACTCCCACAGAAATGAAAAGCAGATGACGCGGGCTGAATGTGTTTATTGAGTGCTTCACTTGTCGATTTCTCCGAGGTACACTTGCTTGTCACTTGCAACAGAGAGCACTGCAGGGGCAACAGAAAAGATAAAGGATCTGTTAGAACTCCATCTGCAGCTTGGCATGCTATCACACTGCTTAGAACCTGCATACAAAAAGAATACTATGCAGATGCATGAACAGTCAACCCTCAGTGGCACGATGACTACATTTGTTACTGCTTGCATGGTTCTCACAATGTTATTACACACTGAAAACCTGGTACCAATGTCAACAGCCTTTTCCTGTCCACATAAGAATTAATTCTCATCTGTAAAACAAATGATGTGAAGGATACTTTCAACACAGTGAGCAACTAATCCTGCCTCATTCTGCTATCTGCTTTCCTAGTGAACTCAAAGCTCCACAGTGGCTGCTCCAGAGTTGTAGTTATACAGAATTTGTGAGCTGTGCAAATATACCTTCTGCCCAAGCCATTTTGAAAAGGTAAATCTTTCCATGTGCATGGGTGGCTGCATTTAGACTGGCTTCACTGTTCCTTTTCATAAACACTTCAACCATATGCTTAGCTGATTCAATACCAGGGGTTCTCAAAGTTTTGTCTTGTGGAAGCCAAGTGGCTTCTAAAACGTGCCCAGGAACCCTGCCTATCTTGGCTTTCACTGCTTCCTGCCTAACATGGATGCAAAAACAAGTACACAGTTGCACAGCCCCTTAAAAAATGGCAAAATTCGATTAATAATGACTCAGTATAGTGAAATGGCCTGCTATAAGCAACTGCAGTATGGTCAGTCCCCAAATAAAGTGGATAAAGGGAAGATTGGGGTTGAGGCATGCGTGTGTTAAGGTGCTCAGGGAACCCAAGGGTACCACGGAACTCGGTCTGACAAACGCTGTTCTATACTTTATGTAGTGTACTGCTATCCCTAGTAGTTGCAAAAGTCACTTGCCAATTGGCTCTTTCGGATGAAATTGGACATCATTGACTGAGCCGTTGTGGCCCGGCAGTTTGTACAGCAGGCGGCGGCTGGTGGTGTCCCATATGTGCACATAGCGATCAGCCGAACCGGCCGTAACCTTGCTGCCATCTGAAGACCATGCACATCGCAGCAGGTTCTGAAAAATGGTAAGCAAGAAACAAGACAAGTATTCATTAGATATGCACTAAAGGCATCAAACTTTCCACCAGGTCAGAAGTGGTGGCACTGATTCCCCACTCCTCGCTGCATCAAGGATTCATGCTCATGACAGTACCAAGACTCGAACCACTGAAACATACATATTACGGAGCTGTGAGCACAGGTTTGAGGCCTGCGCTTGCTCCAAGTTAATGATGTCAGTGATGTTCACAGTATAAATCACTCTCACACAAAACCCTGAGAAACAAACAACAGTAATGTTCTCAGTTGGGGAATGAATGACATTAGAAAGGGGGAGTGGGGCTTTTAGCTCATGAGGGCACTTTCATTGCTCTTAATCAATCAACAATAAATAAAACAAAAACTGTATTCTAAGCCAGTGAGTTAATAAAAGAATGCCACAGCTGTTCACACATCACCAGAAGCCTGTCGTCTTATTTTGGTGGCATATGTGTGAGGTCGTATAATGGCTTGATAGTATCTGCGACTGTATTAAGCAGGAACTAGGCGTTTTCAAGACAATAAAAAGAAAAATCATGCTGATGCTGGTGCACATGTTGTCCTTTGCCAATGTTCCAGAATGCTCTTCATCTTCACAAGTTTATTATTCAGAGACACTAAGTTCAATGTACCTTAATGCAACAAAATAGTAACTGCGCTCTATGTCCAAACATAATATACTATGTCATTGTTAAATGGTGTCACAAGGCATGGCCTTTTTCATATTAAAATTCTTTGTTTTCAAATTCAGTTAACATTATTGTGAGCATAAGTATGCTAAACTAAGATATGCAGACCACAGTGGTTTTGATCAGGCAGTCCAAGGCACCATCCTCGGAGCAGATATTTGAATTATCTAGTGAGAGATATCAAGTTGCATGCCAGCAAACAAGGATTTAAGGAGCAGCATTTGCTCTCACACTTTTGTGTGATGTATCCACAACAACTTTGCTCCCATATGCGGGCTTCAACAGCCCCCAAATGGGAACCTAACACCACATGCGCAAAATGCCGGAATGCAAAAATGTGCACATAAACTGCTTTCGCAAAAAAAAAAAAAAACGATTTGGCCAAGTTCAACAGTGCTAAATGCATGAAAATACCTTGCAAGGCTTACGGCACTGTGAGTTAACTGGCACCGAGATCATGAGCTCCCCAATGGTCAGTCATCCTGTGCTTAACAAATGTGGTGGAGGTATGCAGTCAGTCCCAATGCTTGCCCCCTTTGTCAAAAGTTTAGAGCCCAGGGAACGACATCATGTGGCTTGCAATGCATCCTTAGTGATCAAAATGTCCTGAAGGTAAGAAAATTTCTGGTCCAGCCCCCACCAATGTGTAGGGCTTCCACGAATGCTACACGAGTCCCGCAACACGGCTTAGAAGCTAACTTCCTAGGCTCTAAACTTTTGACAAAGGCTGTACGTGCCACGGCCATTGCGGAAACTATGGAAAATATAAAGTGACACAAGCCGTCAGCTTCCACCAAATAAAGGCTCTCAGTTTGCCACAGGTCTGCATGCAGGTATGTATTGGAATGAGAAGAAGAAAGCATGAAACGAAGCATACCTTCTCAAAATTGTGCATGTGTCCCTGGAGGATCTTGACACATCGCTCTTGCGGGGCAAAAGGACGAACATCCCAGATTCTTACTGCAAAAAAAGGTTGCTCAGCTTCAATAAATGCTTGCCACAACAGCTGTCTCACACAAGACAGCCACTAAACTGCTGAGTCAATAACACATTTGCACACAAAGCACAAAAATACTCAAGGGCAGAAAAAAAATTAGCCGACACTAAGGCAGTGATCGAATATCGAGTGTTAACACACCTAACATAGGTCGACAATTCAAATCCCTGCCGCGAGCTAGACTGTAACTTAACTAGTACGTTTATGCTGCATAAAACACGAAATCGTATGCCACCATCCTGAACACTCTGCAATAAACAGTTGAGCCGCAATGTTCATACAAAGATTCGTAAAGGCGTAGAATTCAGAGTATACATAGGTCGCCAGTTCGAATCCCTGCCGTGAGCTAGGCTCTCACTGAACTAGTAAGTTTTGCTGCACGAAACGCTGAATCGTACGACACCATCCAGAACATTTTGCGGAAAACGTCTGGCCCACAAATTTTACACGAATGTCGGGACTAAGTGGCCCAACTTTGGCACCTGCCAGACAGGGATATATATACCGGATCGGCATGGTTTAGAATCTAGTTGTCGTGCTTGGGCATCACGCTGCTGCCTGTAATCTTATTCCATTATGTAACCACCTCGGTTAACATGGCAGCCACTGGGATACAATGTCGCTGCTATGGAGGCTGCCATCTTGGATTCTATCCGCGAAATCAGCGTAACTCAGAGGCTCGAAACGCCACCAGTAGAGCTAACGCTCTCTAACTTTAGCTGTGTTGCATGTGACATAATCAGTACACTCCCAGCAGAACTGTTGCATCTATCAACACTTGATCACTGAATGCATAAAATATCTATATGTAATTCCTATAATGCAAGCCATTCATTTCACATCTCCACCCATAACCTCTCTAGCACCACTCATATGGCCTTATGGATGAATAGAATTTGAGTTTTGCTGCAGCATCTTTTAACTTTGTTAACTTCACCTCCCAAAACAAGCAGAATGCTTTTGAAAGAACCTCTAATGCTTGAAAATCTGACATCTAGGATGTAGCCTAGTCTGTCATAGCCTGGACACTGTAGGAGAGACATAAGCCAAAGGCTACCAATCAGATGTGTTAACCCTTAATTAAGTTAATGAACACGCAAATACCATGCTGCTTTCAGGAGCCAACGCATAACTTCCTTTGCAGAATGTGCATTTCAGAAGGACTCAACTTTCGAAATCAATCCATCTGCATGGATTGGTGCATGTTTATCCTAGACCTCTTCCACCAAGAAATATTACTGAACATAGCCTAAACATATATCGCACCGATGTTTATTGTTGTGCACATGACACAATTCTTTTGCCTTCACAGACTGCTTTTTGAGCTGCGCTGCTCCTACTGGTGCTGAGAGGGGCACGAAATGACACCGACGCCAAAATCAACGGTAACATGTGCCCAGAACAGGTACTGCTAGGGAGAGGCATAGGCCTGTGATTCCATGCTCGCTGCCGACAGCACTTGAGTACTAACATGTGTTGTCCATGGAGTTTGAAAGGATGTATGAGCCATCAGGGCTGAGGGAGAGGCCAGTGATGGTGTCGAGATGGCCCACCATCTTGTACAGCACCGCATTCTTCCTCAGGTCCCAGACCTGTGAATGCGTACACAGTGAGCTTAGTAACACAAGAAAAACATGCAAAAGAGGTGCCACATCAGAGGTATTATAGCAAGCGATAAAAATTAGACACTAAAAATGAGCACATTAAGAGAGTAGTCTGCTGATGTCGCACATGCCAATGCAGGTGATAAGATTGCAACACTCTTTTCCATGATGCAATGGGAGTGCAAGAAGCTTTCCAGGTGGCTGTCCTGCCTTCACAGAGCCAGGTGCTGCCGCTGCTCATTTTTCTGTGAAATTCTGTTCCTTTGACCCAGCACCACTGCCCAAGAGGCACTGATGATTTCGGATATAAAAAGAGAAATATCACACTAAACCGTAATACGTATTAGCAAAAGCCCCTAGCTGTGTGAAATCCAAGTATAAACGAGCTAGTGGTTACTAGGCAGATGTTTTCACATCTGCTCCTTTGAGAGAAGCAGCATTCTGTACAGGCAGCTGCCAAAGCGTACAGAATATGAAAGCTATGATAAAAGTGCATTTTCTGGCAGCCTGGTATCCAACATAGAAATGAATGGCGAAGCCTGAGCTTGTGTGTGTGAAATATGCAGAAGAAATTTCAAGTTCAGGTAGCACACCTATGTCACGGGAAACAGCAGCTCTTTTCAAACAACGACTTTGTTCTGCGAACTTCTGAAGACTCCTGTACAAGGTACACCACAACCTTTGTGTGAGGCAAGCACCAATAGTCGAATACAACTCAAGAACTAAGTGCTGAATGCTCCTCAAAAGAGGCCCTCCGGTCAATGGCATTGTCCGGTTGCCATGACCTCGGGGTTAATCCGCTTAATCCACAGTTAATCCCTTTGTACCAATGCAAGCCCTTGCAATGTCACGCTTGGAAATTCAAGCTAATGTAATCATGATGTCCCAGAAATCAGTCAACGCCATTGGCTTAAGGGCCTCCTTTGAGGAGCATCCGCTGCTTTGTTCTCGAGTTGTATCTGACTATACAGCTTTTCAAGAAGATGTCGAAGGGCACTGCTACATTAGAAACTGGGCTTAAAGAAAGTTAAATACCAAGCTCCCCCTGCTTTCCCCACAGCCCCAAAAAACAGGCTGCTCTGAAGGTCGTGAAACGGTCTATAGTAGATGCGGCTAGGTTAATTGGAATGTCTAGCATATTCATCTAATGAATGTTTGCATCCCTCAATTTTAGAATTTCGTTATTTTGAAACAAAGTTTCTTATAACTAGTTCTTGCTGGGTGAGTTGGTTCATGGCTATAAATTGACAAAAAACTGTACTACCACAAAAAAAAAAAAAACAGAAGATGCCAGTCCTGTCAACCTCATCTGCTGTGTCTGTCTTTTGAGTCAGCGTAATTTGTTGTCAATTTGAAAGAAAGTTTAACAGACTGATTGCATTGCAATTACATCAGCCAGTGGAATTACTTCTTTCATATTAATTGCCATGCTGAAAATTATCATAAGAACCATAGAAATGTGACTGCATCAACATAGTGCCATTTAATTATATGAGGGCATTAGCTGTGAATTTTAATTGTTTTCTTTTTTTCAGGATCTCTTCATTTTGTCAGTACGAACCATGTGATACGTTGCCTGCAATGCAGTGATCCCAATAAAGTGCTATAGTAGTAAGACGTCACAGTCATTGAAAAGGTGAAAACAGAGAACAGAAGTCGGCTGTACACTTCACCTTGATTTGGTTGTCGATGCCAGCCGAGAGCACCTGCTCAGCTGTGTCGTTGAAGGAGACTGCTGTGATCTGGTAGCTCTCTTGGTAGCTGTGCGCCGGGGTACGCTTCCGAGTGTCCCAGAGCTGGAACGGCAACAAAGGTGAGGTGAAGAAAGAAAAACAATTCACACTTTTCCCCGTCTCCCCTGATGCAAAGAAGTGACAGCCGTGCCGAACCCCAACCCCACCCAAACGAGTGAGCCTATCTACTCCCGGAAATATGCAAGACAACGAGATTGCAGGTGGTGCACCCCTCCGTCGAATGTACAGCCTTTGCCAAAAATACACAGCCCAGGGGGTCTTCTTCTGAGCATCGTAATGAGGTACCCTGGCACTGCTGGAGGGCTTAATGGGACACTGAGGAAAAATTAAAGGTGGCCTGTATTGACACACTACAGCATTCTAACAACAAAGTGACAACATCCACAGAAAGCGGAACCTATATAAGCTAGAAAAGGCCAAAAAATAAATACACACTGCTGTCATCATCACCGGCCAATTTCACAACTGCCCGCGCCAACACAGTTTTTTGGGTACGGATCCCTAAAGCATGGCTATACCTCCCTTCAATTCAAAATCGTGAACCAGAGTCCCTTTTGTGTAGATCTTGAGTTTGAATCGAGTGATGGCAAAATTTTGAAATACAATTTTCTCAGCGATCAATGTGTCTTTTCCTGCCAAACTAAGATCAATATAGTACTCAGAAAATGGCATGGAATCAATTTTTACCGAGAACAAGAATTCGATGGACTGCCCTCAGCTTCTTCTTAAAAGGACACTGAGGAGAAATTGAACTTGGCTTGTATTCAGAGATTACCATGTTCTAATCACAAAAAATACCACCTTCACTGAAAATGGAACATTTAAAAGTAGGGATTGGACTACTTTAAATCCAGGCCATTTTGTCAGCCCGAGGAGTCAATTTACCAGCAATAACATAACACACAAATGGTCGTACATATAGCTTAACTTGCAGAAAGAAATGACAATGCCATTTTAAAAGCAGCGGCAGTAAAATGATGCAACTGGCAGACAAAAAAAAATGACGGTAAACTTGCATAGTTAGGCCAAGTGCGAATTAGGTGTGCTAGCATTGTGTCGCCACTGTTTTGCGACGTTTATCTTGGTTTTGCACTCTTTATCATGGTTATGATTTGTTGTTCATGAAAGCCATATGATAAAAGTGATGTATCATGTGTATACAGCGTGTTATGTGTGTTTGCATGGCATAGATGAAGCACAGTAGATACATGACAAAATGTGCATCATAGTCATTCTATGCATGGATATCAGTCATGGTTACTCTGAAGAAGTGGTGCGGACCTAACGAATCTTCCATAGGATTAATGCATTAAAAGCCTCAATTACACGACAGAAAAATATGCACATCCCACTTCGTACGACGGCTGACGGGAACTGTCCAGAATGGCGTTTATACCAGCATGAAGTTACTGTACAGGCAACAAGACTAGATGCTTCTATGATCACAGGAGGTTAGTGATCATAGAAGCGCGTTTTCCGCTGTGGCTTCAGTGCGGAGCATGTGAGGCCTAGCGACATCAAATGCGCCGGAAACGAGCGGCGAATGGTCACCTGGCGGGCTGCGTTTCACTGCAGAAAGCGTGCCGCCAACGCATCCGCGTTGCAGGGGAACACCGCATTTTCTTTTTCCTCTATGATGCGAATTTCTAGTACGGACACAGCGCTGCCTGCTGCCGTGGAGTGACAGTGGTTCTCGAGGAAGTCTGAACAGAAAGACATGCTGCTGACATAGCCGTACTACGCGCCGCAAAGTGTCTTCGAAGAGTCGGAGCAGCCATATTTTTGGTGCGTCGTCCAAATCAGTGTTTTTGAGGTGCATGTGATGTCTACTTAATGCTCAGGGCCTCGTTTAAAGCCACCTCCTTGACATCGAAAAGCCTGGCTGAGCGCGGTCTCAGAACTATAATTCTCGTAGAACGAAAACAGCCGCTTTTATAACGCGCAGGGAAAAAAAATTTTAATTAACTTTTGAAAGGCAGAGTAGAGGTTCTACTGTGCTACACACGTGGGCAGGTGGCAGGTGGGCTGCCTGCCCAGTGGAGGACCGGAACGACAAATGGCTTTTTCTCTGAATATGGGCTTGACCGCTAGTGCACTAAAACACAAACTGAAGTTAGCTTCTAAAGATCGGTTGCCATATCATCACTGGTATGTTGGCTGGTTAAGGGAGTGATTGAGGCACCACTTGGTCTGCGTGCTGACTGCAGCGATGAAACTGCCACTGAACACTGGTGGTAGACAGAGGATCACACTTTTTTGTGACAATTATGCATGGCGCTTGTACATGCAGTGAAGAAAACTGGACGGGACACTTACACTCCGCCTCAAGGGTATGACGTGGTAGCATTTAATGCGCATGTATGCAGAATAGTTACTCTCTACTTTACATTCATAGACCTCCGGGAGTCCCCACACCACACCTGTCGCAGCGGTTAAGTAATGCATTACTGCCCTGTGATGGCAGGTGCTGCCACCGGTGGGGCTTGTGAGAACCAGTTTGCTCTTCCCGAGCAACCTCTCGCGACCAATCATTAATCTCACAGCCGCCTGCCATGGTGATCAGTTTGCTCGCAATCCGCTGGGCTGGGATGTTGCTTCTCCGGGGATTTTCGGCTCACAACGAAGACAACGATGCCGGATTTTCGGCCGAATGGAAGCCTTAACGCTCTCGTGTTAAAGCCGCTTAAGCATTTAACCTCCCTGAGTGGGCGATAACAACGAACAGCACTATGCTAGCAGATGGTGTTTGGTAAAGTGTTGGGCCTCCCTGTCTGCAGAGGTGCGCAAGGTAGTGGAGCAATGCCTGAAAACGTACAACTGCACTACTTGATCCAATGGTAACATCGTCTCGTCACGCTCCTCGCTTCTGTACCTTGTTACTTTCTCCTTTGGCTGGCTGTAGCTCTCCCTCAACAGCCAGAAAGCTGTGATGCGCATGTCAAGAGTACTGACCTTTCTTGGCGAAAAACCGTATTTCGAAAATTTGATTCACCGTACTTTCATCAGTGTTTTTTGCTTTACAACAAAAAGTCCAACCCGTTTATAAACTAGAAAAGATCAGGAAACAAAATCTAGGGGTCACTATAACCGACTGTTTTCGCAAGTAGATTGCAGCGCGTCGACAATGCTTTTTTTTTTTATATGAATCCCAGAAGGTAGACTACACTGCCTTTCACTTCAAAACGGCGATCATGGAATCCTTCTTGGTGTAGGCACGAGCTTGAATTTAGTGGCAGGAAAATGTTGAAATGTGATTTTACTTGCATTAAATGTGTCTTCTGCTGCCTGACAAACATTAAGACACGTATAGAGAGACACAGAATCAATTTCCGATGAACAAAAATTGAATGCAATCATCTTCAGCGTCCGTTTCAGCTCCGATGCAAAACAAGCTACATGGCAGAGCATAGAAGCAAATACAGTGTGCTGTTTGCTTTTGACAAAGGCTCCACCTTAAAGCTAAGGCACACCCGTGCAACAAGACCTGTGGGTGTTTGGTGAACATGGGAGTTTTCGGTCCTGACACATTATGTCATCAACACCACTTACCTAGAGGCAATCTCTATTAAAGCTTCCATAGTAAAGGAAAGGATTCACAGTGAGATTGCATGTGCTTTAAATGTTCTTTGTAGTTCAACAAGGTTAGCAGAAAAAAAAATGGGACAAAAAAAAGTAAAACTTCAAGACTGTAAAGCTTATAGACTGTAGACATTAACTTTTCAGTTGCAAGGTATTGCCTTTGTAATAATAAATAGGATATCACTGCAGATCAATCATCACGTGGTAGTATTCCCCAACAACTGCTAAGTAATTTATAATTCAATTTGTTCTCTCGTGCTGTTTCAGTTTCGGTTCCAACAGCCAAACAATGACTGTGACGTCAAAGGTCAGTATAGGTCACATAAGGTATGAAGAAACTGCGATGTAATCACTTCTGCATCATTTTAAATCACCAAAAAGCTAATTTCAGCTCGCCTGCAAACAATGAAGAAGCAGCAATTACAGTGCAGCTTTATTATGCCCGAAAGACCTATAATGATCTTTGATGTCACAGTCATTGTCTGGCTGTTTAAAAGAACCAAAATTGAAAGAGCATAAAGAAGAAATTGAATTATAAAATATATTTAGCAGTCGTATGGGAATACCAAATAGTGATCTATCGGTAGCAGCGCTTAAACCTGCTTCTGGCTCCACTGGAGGGAGTCCCTAGTGATTCGAGCACAAGTGGAGAGGGAAAAAAATAAAGCTGCTGGCAGCCTGTTTTATACATTGTGCTGTAAAAAAGGGGGAAATCATTTTTAAAAGTGGTTGTTTGCTCAGTTTATGTCTCAGACCTGAAACAAATGATCCCCTAGCTCTGCCAGTGTGCTCGTTGTTGTAGCCTTGGAGCTAAGCAGCCAATTCTGGACTGACTCATGACGTGAGGGCACAGGTTACCCCTTGTCTTCCAACCTTTGTGCAGTGCAGTCAACTTTGTATTTTTCTGTCTCGTGTTTTAGAAATATGTTAATGACTCTTACTAAAAACTAAAAACCACAGCAAGATTTTCGAGAATATAAAAAAGAAATGTTCCGGCCACCAATGACAAGAAGAATAACAAATAGCTGCTTGCTTCGGATTCATCAGTCCTTACAATATTACCTAGAACGGGATGGGGGGGGGGGTCTAGACCTTTTGTCGATATTGGTGGGATGTCTGAGGCTCCCCAAGGCTTCCTGAGGCTCCCCCGACTTTAAACACTGACTAGTAGTAATGTTGTCCTACGCATCATTACAAACAAGAAAACATGTAACCAATATTTGGTGTTTATACTCCTTTAACATGACACTGGTGCCAGTATCGCATTAAGAGTCACCTTCAACTGTCTTGTGCTGACTTCGCTGAAGTATGATGCAACCAGCCCGTTGAGGTACCTTTGTGTTCTTTGCAGAGGTATATGGATACAAGGTATAACGCAAAATGTAATACGGTTAAAATTACAGACAAAAATGTCTACAAGAAAATGAGTTGAAGATCTTCAACAAATGCTTCAAAAACACACTGCCATTTTGTTCTTAAAGTTTACAAATGCGTCAAGATGATATTTCATTTCAGCACCTCTATCAGTACGAGTTACGGCATCAGAAGGTCTGACGTCAAGCTAACGTGTGTAACGACAGACAAAATGCAAGCTTCCTTGCAGGTTTCCTCCCTTCCCTATGCTATAGCATAAATTTTATAACATCACAAATAAAAAAAATTCAGGATCACAACAAATCAGGATGACGCTCAAGCAAGAACTGCACGGTTAAAAACTGTTTTGACAAGTTAAACAAGATACTGTGGCATAATAAGAAATTAAAAGCAATGCCACCAGGGCACATCAGCCTGTTTCTCTCGTTTTGAAGGTGAGAAAATGCATACCATACCTTGAGGGTGCTGTCGTCGCTGCCACTGCAGATGAGCTGCGGCCCCCTGCGGGCAGGGTGGCAGGCGTTGACATACAAGGTGTGACCCCTGAGCCGCTTGATCCTCACACCAACATGGGTGTCCCAGACGCCAAGAGTCTTGTCTGTGGACGCCGTGAACAGCAGACTGCATCGACAAGCATAGCTCACTTTAACACCAACACCACTGTTATGTTTCGCAAGAAGAGATTCGTCTGGTCATCAGTGGAAAGTTACAAGTGAGTGCACTACTTGCTTCGAGCAGCAAGAATTGCAGCTGTCAGACCACGTGCGCCCCGCGAAGCAACCGCATGAAAACATATGGAGGCAGAACGTTGGACACCAGCTTTCTTCATATTACTGTCTGCAGGCTTGTCAACTGCCACATCGGAAATTGGCACAAAGTAACAGCTGGAACTGCACGTAAAGCCCAAATCTTATTCGGCAAATTTAGGCGTCTAGACAAGGGTGTGCTGTCACTCTAAGCTAAAAGCCTTCACCGACTGGTGGCCGGACAAGAACAGGCTTGCTAGGAATGTGTCATGAGTCACATGACCAAAGGATGTGTGGATTCATACACTACCAGAGGTATCAGTGTGTGAAGTGGCGGGGCTCCATGTGCCAGTGGGCAGTGGTACGTGTTCTTTTGGCATGTCAAACTTTTTCCCTCTATGCTCTGTCACTATGGACAGCTCCCATTTTCATTCCTGCCAAAATAATAAACTGTTCCTAAGTTTTCAGATCCTCGGCCCGTCCCTGCCTCGGTGACTACATGCTGATGGCACAGTGTTAAAGGCCCATCATCTCACCCGTTACATTATTACCCTTATGCCGACTCCCACTTAAAGGGACACTGAGGAGAACTCTATCAAAATTTTTTTGTTAGCAAAATCTGACAGTTCGCCATTTCATGGCTTTGTTGCCGCTTGTCCGGGCGCGAAAGATGCATTTATTTCAAAGAAATTTGGATTCGAAGTTGAAAAAGTTTTTCCTGACCCTCTGATTCGAACTCAGGAAACTCTTATGACGTCACAGAAAGGAGTGACGTGAATCGTCACGTAAACGCAGACTCCGTGATTTCTGACGGCTAGCGGTGCTGTGCGCAACCTTCCTTTGCAAGCCTCAGAGATTCGTGACTTCCACAAAGTAAGGAAAATTCCTCCAAGGTGGCGCCTCTTGTCCAAGGAAGTCATCACGCTTGTACTTGCGAGATTGGCCTGTGGCGGCGATACCTGTATTTTGGTTCTTGCTATTTTCTACATTACAAGAGCTTTGTTTTCAGGAAGAGTGGCGTTTTTGTGATCAGGAGCTGCTATTCTATGGATACAAGCCAACTTCAATTTCTCCTCAGTGTCCCTTTAAGGCCCCAGCAGCATGATGCAAAAGCTTGAGCACCACAACCTTTGTAAAAATTGTGAATTGTGGGGTTTGATACTGAAGGCACACATGCGCTATGAGGGACAATGTAGTGAACGATTCTATTCCAGATTTATTTATACCACCTGATGTTCTTCAATGTGCGTTAAAATTGCACAACACAGGCGCCTTTTGATTTTCTCTTCCATCAAAACGCTGCTCGTGCAGCCGGGATTGAACTCAGGTCCACCAGCATGGTAGCCAAGCGTGCTAACCACTGACCGACTGCAGAGGTTTTCAGCTTGAACAAACAACAATCTAAACAAACTACTACAAAGAACATACATTTTTTCAAAGTTGAACACAAAGTGCTAGAATTTAAAGTTCAGTGACTTGTTAGCAGGCTGTAGCGAAAACATGACCACACAAACATCTGACAAACAGGAGCCAGCATAGGAGCACTTGCTATACTGCTGATATACAATAACGTTTTCCAAAATGAAGTTAGCTGCGACTAAGCAACTGTGTGTGTGTGTGTGCCTTTTATTCATCACACAAATGTCAGCTTCCTCACAAAAATAGTTAGATGTCATTGATCGGAGGGACATTTGTAGAACAACTTTGCTTTTATACTTTTATCCGGCCCCAAAGCTGAAAACACTTTGAAGCCTAAACAGCAATACACTGGATACAGTACTCTAGAATAGTAGCTCTGTGGTCACTATTCCGACATAGGAACAGCCATGCACTATCAAGAGCGACACATATATTCCACTCACCTGCCATCTGTTGAGAAGTGCATGTCCAGGACAGCCCCTGTGTGGCCGGTGAGGACTCCAAAATTCTCGCATTCACCCAATGTGTTCCAAAAAACTGCGAAAGTTGGAGACAGACACAGCGACAAAAGCAATGCTTAGAAATACAGTTCTGATGTCTCTTAAAAGTGGATGCTCACAGATCTGCCTGTCGAAGCCGGACGTCGCCAGGTACGTGCCATCTGGATGAAACTTGCCGCAATAAATTTCTCCCTGGTGTCCAGTCAGAAGCATAATGGGTGCCTCTAAACTGGATGTCCGATTAATATCCTGAAAAGAAAAAAAGAGTGCCACTTTGAGATATAGCAATAGCCACTGACGCATCGCAATGCAATGAAAAAGCAGGTGTGGGAATATTTTGCTCGCATTTAGACTGGTCCTTTTCACTGCGCCTTCCAGATTTCACCCCTATTTTTCAAGCAGAGTTTCGAGCAGTTGTACTTTCTCTACGCAAGCTAGACCCTTCTATTACAGCAGTTGCAGCAATTACTGATTCTTTATCTTTGTGTTCGTCCCTCGCTGCACATGTTGACGGTCCCATTTTAACAACTTTCTTATCCCTACTTCCTCCGCATTTGAGCCTTGTTCATTTAGTACGGGTTCCCGGTCACAGCAGTGTGACAGTAAATGAGATTGCTCACAATCTCACAAAGGCTTCCCTCAGCGGCCCCATGTTGCCAATCATCCCGGCTACAGCCTATATTACAGCATCTAGATTTCGGCGACGTGCGTTTTTAAGCACGCAAGGCACAACGCTTTTAACATCGACGGGTTATGAGCACCTTAAATATTATTGGAACAGGAAACTTTGTTGCTCTCGGCAGCTTGAAGTATCACTGACGAGGCTGCGCTGCCACATCCCCCCTCTAAATTTCTATTTGCACAAGTCGGGTTTGGCGCTCTCTCCCCTTTGTGCATTTTGCCGTGAGCCTGAATCATTAGAACATTTTTTGCTGTATTGTCGCCGATTCAACTCTCTGAGAAAAAGGTTGCTGGAGGAGCCCTTGCAGTATCCTGGCCTTAGTTTGAGCAGCCCGCTCTTGCTATCATTTGGCGCCACCACATTTGGGTTCAGCCACAGATCTGTTTGTACCGCTGTTCTAAATTTCCTGATAGAATCTCACCAACTGCCTTGCTAAGTGTTCCAAACTTTTCTTTTCTATCAATTATTACATTTTGACTTAATCATTATTATTTAATCCCTCTCTTTATCTTATTCTTATCATTTTGAAATCAAAACTCTCATCCCTTTTCTGTTCATGAGGAACAATTCATCGGTGTTGCGCTCCCACGTGCTTTTCCTTTTTATTAACTGCGTTCAGGTGAATAGCTACCCGGTTCTTGGCCGATCACCCAGTGTGGGTATGTGCCATCTTTTGACAGGCTAACAACAACAACAACAACATCACTGATCCTAGAGCTCTGTCCAAAAGCAGCATTTATTGGCACTGCAGTTTTGACCACATAAGTCCCCCCTTTCTTTTAGGATTAACCCTCAGTGCCAAATGCTCCTTCAGGTTTTGATCAGACTAGCGCCAGCACATACCACCACAACATGTATGATCGTACATTGCAGCGTGGTTTTGTTTCCGTGCCCATTGCATCTCAATCGGTTAGGTATGGTATGGTTTGGTTAGGTTCATTGTAGTGGCTGTTGCCATTCTTTCTAGGCACAGCTTCGAGAGTGGTCAATTTTTTTATTTAAACACGCCTACCAGCAGAATGTCTAACTGCCGTTAGAGTTCCGCCCAGAAGTACCAATGTGTCACAAAATGTACCAATACTTGCTGCTCTGTGGCTTTGTTGTTCCGTGTGGGCAGAACTTTAGGCTAAAGAAACCTTCAGCGGGACAGAATTCCCGGCTGAAACAATGCGGAATTTGATCACAGAAGAGAACTTTATTAGACAGTTGGTGTTATCACTGATCTTGTCTAGGATCTTTGACCTGCAGTAGTTATCAGTTATTAGTCGATGTAGCATAAATGCTTGCTCTATGTTTGACTAAAATTAGCCGGTCAAAATTTGTGTACGATTAAGTTTCCTTTCGCGAATCAAGATGCGAACGATGCAGGTCATGATGGCAGAACGGGAAGTAAAAGCGTCACTTACTGCGAGCTGCAGCCGTTTGTTCTGATCGCTCGCTGAGATGAGATCATGCCGAGACTTCTTTGCAGGAACCAGGGCCAATTCGTTCGCCTTCCTCTTTTCCTGAGTCGAATAATAAGCCATGACTGCTGAACACTACCCGCGAACCTTATCCAATAGTTGCTTTCATGCACGATTTGTCAGTAAAACTGGGAATTCAGCGCATAACTTCACAGAACCGCGACACCGGCCCCGAACACACTTCAAGAAAACGCTTCAAGCAAACCGACAACAACGCGCGACTTCGGATAGCACTCCAGACGGCTACAAATGGCTACTTTTCAATCTTGTGTACAGTGTGGCCATCAGTTCTACAGAAACAACCGTAACAACAAAAATTGCCTCTGATAGCAGAAGAGTGGATGATCAAAAATGAAAATAACATAAACAATTCAAATAGCGACTAAAATAATGTAATTTTTATTTGACACCGTCCAGACAATGTGAACTGGAGAAAAATGGTTTTTTTTTAAGCATGACGTCAATATCAAGAGCGGTAGATTCGTGCGGAGGCTCCGTTGCTAGGTCGGCCCGGTTGCTAGGGCCACGACCACGATGTGCTGCTAGTCGATGGAGCTCGTGGATCGAGCAGGGGTGAGGGGTGAAAACAGGGTTACGGAGGTACAATAAAAGTTTGTGCTCTGAAAACCTGGGGAGGGTGGGGTGTAAGAGGAAAGACGCATGGAGATGTAATTTGGTGTCTGTCTCGCTAATTTTGTTTCACCCCTGAACCGGTGGACCCGCCTCTCAACTTCGAGTGTTGAAAAACACGCGCCGCGATCGAATTCTTCGCAATATATAAAGTCCCTGACCAGAAGGGCAGCACACAGCTCCAGAGCATACAGCTTAGAGGAAGGAACCCAGCGTCGATAAACTACAATGCCTAGCAGAGGAAGGCCACCTGGGAGGTGGAACAGAGAGACGAGCGAGCGCTACGCCTTGCGGCAAGCACGAAACTTTACGTGAGTAGTGATGTACTATGCGAAGTATGCATGCATGTGACGCGTAAAAAAAAGGATGTGTTCATTGATTGATTTATTGATTGGTAGATTTTTGCCTGTATATCACTTGAAAAGTGTAGCTAAAAAGCCTTTAAGGGTTCTGAGTTAAAGAAAGGTTCTTAGTTATTCCACCGCAAAGATTTGAAAAAAAATATTACATATTTCTAGCTATATTCCCTTGCTGGACCGCGCGCAGATTTGTGGACGCAAATTTTCAAACTTTTTTTGAAGCTTCACGAAGTAAGTGATGTCGGCTACATCAGAAATCCCTCCTGTACAGAATGGTAGGGTCATGTCGGGCCCAGAAAAAAAAAGAATCCGGCCTAAAAAAAACAAGAAATAAATATTGACGTCACGAATTCCTACTCTGACGCAGTGGAGGGTTTTACTCAGCTAGTGTACACTGAGTTCTCGTTGCGAAAACAGCTTCGGATGACAAAGAAAATGATTAATGTGGCATAAATTATTATTTTTGAAATTATTTTAAAAAAAAAGAGTAGGGCTGCAATTCTGTGGCATGGAAGTGTGCGCCGTGCGTTGATTCTTCAGACCTTTGACTCATTCATGTTATTTTTGTGAATTGAGGGGTTCCAAATATCCGCGCACAAATTTGCAGATTTTTCTCGATAGTGGTACATAGTGCGTATCTGAAATGAATATGGGTGGTTAAAGTAATAGCAGTTGTTCCTTTGTCTCAAATAAACTCTTCTTCAGGTCATTCTGAATACATTATTCTGATTTATGATCCCAAATCGGTCCCACATTCACATTCACATTGTCGCTCGAGCGAACCAATAAGGTACGGCGTTTGAACCGTTGGATGCAAAGCAGTAATTTTGGAGTCAGCACCTACGCTGAAAAGAAATCAAAACGCTGGATAAGTTTACACCTCCGGTGTCTTTGTCCAGCTGTGATTTCGGAGTTTGTTTTGAGTCTGAATAGTCCACGTTTAAAATAGAACGAAATAGAGCTGGAAGAGACCAGCTCGCATGTGTTTGCTTATTCACTTGGTCTATTTACACGCCATCAGCGGCTGTACACTGAGAGGGTACTCCAGGTTTGAATTTATAGTGAACGCCGCTTCATTTCTGTGGAAACGTCAAAGGTTCCAGTTGATAGGCGTTTAACATTGCTATGAATATCGCGCCGTAATAATACGGGGCCACGCTTGGGCGTTTCAACTGTTCTCTCGCCTTACGTAAGCGCCCTAGCGAAACTTACGTAAATATAAATAGACAGACTTCATGTTCGCTCTGTAACGCGTGATAGGACATTGATCGCAGAAGATTGAGTTGCATTGTTCTGATCGTGTCTATACGTTGACAGACGAAATTTTCGGCTGCTCCAACATTATGACGCCACCTTCCGAAGTACAGCTGGGCACCGAAGGTCATAATCAACGTCGCTATCTTCCACGCACTGATCTCCGATCAGCTCTTTTCTCCCCTCCAGACGGCCTGCTGCGCCCGGTTGGGTTTCTGATCTCTTAGAATCCATTCTGTTATCCTGAGAGAACATCGGTCACCTGCATGTTCTCAGCACTACGTGTATGCCCAAGTCAATTTCCACTTCTTGATTCCAGCTAGAATATCTTTAGTTCGTGCTTGTTCTCTAGCCCACTCTGCCTTCTTTCTGTCTCGTAACGTTGACCCTATTGACAGGAGTTAACCTCTGACAAATATGACTGTTGAATGAGTACTGTGATGCCCGTTTGCAGTGATCCGTCTTGCCAAAGCGGGATTTAATGGGCACGATCATTGTATCGGTATGCAAAAAAAAAAAGAAACTGTCCTTTAGGAATCCTGGAAACAGGAAGGACATTGCTAGGAATTCAGTTAAAGGTTTATAATTCGTGGTCCCATGGCTCAATGTGACATTCTCTGCAATGTCGCAAAAAAGTTCGATTAGTATCTATTGCAGTGCGACAGAAAATATTTTTGACGTAAGTTTTGTTACCATAGACTAGATAATAGGTGATTATGGTTTTGTTTCGGTTCTCGCCAACTTGAAGCGTCACCCACGGTCGTAATTTTCGAGTTTTCTCTGGTACCATGGCGTTGCTGCTGGCAGGCGTAGTCCCAGCCAGCACTACTCGAACGTCAACTAAAGCTTAATTATGCACGAAAACAAATTTATTTCCTTCCAAGACCACACTACACAAAAGTAGTACTTGCTTCGCCACACAGAACAAGTAAATGTGGCAAAACACTCTTTACGGAAGAGTAATGATTGGTTTTTTGGGGAAAGGAAATGGCGCAGTATCTGTCTCATATATCGTTGGACACCTGAACCGCGCCGTAAGGGAAGGGATAAAGGAGGGAGTGAAACAAGAAAGGAAGAATAGGTGCCGTAGTGGAGGGCTTCTGAATAATTTCGACCACCTGGGGATCTTTAACGTGCACTGACATCGCACAGCACACGGGCACCTTAGCGTTTTTCCTCCATAAAAACGCAGCCGCCGCGGTCGGGTTCGAACCCGGGAACTCCGGATCAGTAGTCGAGCGCCCTAACCACTGAGCCACCGCGGAAGAAGAGAGAATCAAGTTCTTGGCTGGTGCATCTTTCATGCTTGTATTTACAACCAAAGGCGCTATGAAAGGGAACACGAGAACTCGTGTTTCTCTTCATAGCCAGCACAATTTAACTGAGCACTTCGTTCGAGGCTATCGCCGTTCGAGAAGCGGAAGGACGCCTGCCTCACGTTGCCGCGTCGTCTGCATCAGTGACAGCCGAAATCACTCTGCCGCAAGAGGGATCCAAGACGCGTGAAATTGCGTGAGCACATTCATAGTGCATTAAAGCATCAGAGCTGGCATATTGCTCCATTCCAACAGTTTTTGAACTTCTGGTCGTCTGTGATGCACGGAGCCAAATCCAGGAGATAACGGTTATCAATGGATCCCCATGCCGCAAACTGGTAGAAGGGTCACGAAACGCTCTCACCCGCATTAATTCTCCCTAACCACGCCGGAAAACAGGGTCAGCTGCCGATTTAGCTGACGACGCGCTGGTCAGGAATGTCTCCGCTCTTCGAAAAGCGATAGCTGCTAAGCACGCATTCACGGCGCAGCACGCAAAGGCGCCTGATTGTCCCGATTGCCAAGAATGGCAAACGTTCTCGTGTTTCCTTTCATAATGCTTTGGTTGAGCTAACAAGGACTTCGCGGAAAGTGTCGACTCGGGGCGCTGAGCAATACACTTTTCATCATAATAACGCATCTGCGGATGCCCAGTGGTGTTGTTTGGGCGAACCTCCAAACGTCTGCAACTGCACCGTAATTTGAAAAATACTGATCCGGAGTTCCCGGGTTCGAACACGACCGCGGCGGCTGCGTTTTTATGGAGGCAGAATGCTAAGGCGCCCGTGTGCTGTGCGATGTCAGTGCACGTTAAAGATGCCCAGGTGGTAGAAATTATTCCGGAGCCCTCCACTACGGCACCTCTTTTTTCCTTTCTTCTTTCACTCCCTCTTTTATCTCTTTCTCTACGGCGCGGTTCAGGTCTCCAACGATATATATGAGACAGATACTGCGCCATTTCCTTTCCTCAAAAACCAATTATTATTATTATTACATCTGTTCCGCGTATGTCTAACCCCTCTACTCAGTTCTTCCACTGAAATCGGTTTGGCGCAATTAAAATGCAAGGCGGTACTTGAATATTCTAAAATTCATATAACAATATGTATTTTGCATTGTTTAATTGTCGAGTATTTTTAAATAACCTTATTATGCAATTTATTATTATATTTTTATTTTATAGTGTTCCACAGGTATCCATGACCGCCCTGATGTACTCTATTTGGGGCCGCACGTTGCTGCTCTCGACAATCAAATCGTGCGTCTCAGTTTTGTTAATAATCGCGATTGTTCTTACTCCGCTCGTTTATGGCGTTAGGCCTGCGATGGGCAAATAATATTTTAAAAATAGGCCAAATAAACACGCAGTGAAACTGGCGCTAATGATATGTATAAAGACTTCCTTTATTGTGGGACAGCGTATGGAGTTCGTCGGTTCGTTTGGCGGCGTCCGGTGTCACACCTGTGTTGATGCAAAGGGTCACAGTACGTGGTCACACATGGCCGGTGTTTATAATGAGGTGTTTGAGTAGGCATGATACGTGAAGTGTGCTCATGACAAGCATGTCATGTCATGTGATGTCACATACCATGCGAAGTCCCCAAATCGGAAGCGACGACCGACGCCTTGGCGGGCTCCTTGTGTTAGTATCGCAACCCAGGCTGGGCAATAATTGTCTCAATGTCCGCATATTTTTGTTCTTTTATTTTATAATTTTCTTGTCGGATGGGTTACGATGCACGTCAAGATGATCCTAGTAGTCATATTGCTCGAAAGCTTGCTCGTTGCGACAGC
>NC_135501.1:167073238-167188238 GCF_052857255.1 Amblyomma americanum | reverse complement strand
TCCGGCAGTGCACGCATTACGACTGGTGATGATGAAGACAATTTTACATAATTTTCCTTAACAACGTCATTTATACTTGAGACAGAAGACAATACCGGATACGAAGACGAATAGAACGGAAGAACGACACAGGACAAGCGCTATCCTGCGTCGTCTTGTGGCGTTCTTACGGTGAGTTCGTCTTTGGGGCAGTATTGTCTTCTGTCTCAAGTATAGTATACACCATCCAGCCCAAACCGAAGTTCTTCTAAATGCAATTAATACGCATATTTTTTTCCTTTTGCAACCATCGCCGAAAAAACAGATCGCGTATAGGCCACCATATCACATTGTCACATTTGCCGATTACAGAATCGAATAGACCACAACTGTTCCTCTTCAAGTCACTACCGAGTGTAGACTGGAGACTTCCATTAGGGACACTTCCATTTGGTGGACACAGTTGTACGCTGACGGGGATGATTCATCAGTACATGCGTCACTCTACTCACCACATCGAGTGTAAAAAAAGTGAGATTTACAACAAAGTGCGAAGGAATTATTTACTCATTTATGTCTAACCAAGCACCGCCAAAAAGCTACACCGACAATCTTTGTAGCCATTTGGCGGCGCTTGGCTGGATGCTAATGAGCGATTGCTACCTTATTTTATAAAATAGTCCACGTTGAGAAATTCCTGTAATTAGATTGGACCAATGCGTGAATTTTACACGAAATATTCCGGGAAAGAAGGAATTTTAAGGGAGGTCGCGACTTAAACCACCTTGCGACTTGCAGACAGACAGAAATTGATGATAATTTGTGCACTGGGCTTGTAGCAGCGAAGTTTGGCTCTTACAAACCCATCAAATCAGATCTTTCGCCTAGCAGAGTATAATCACTGGGTGATACTTTTGCACGCTAAAATTTTCAGCAGCCAGGGTCGCAGTGGCAAGAGCGTCTACAATTTAGTGCACTGGATTTTATGCCTCGAAGTAGCGCTTGGGACAAAGTTACCTTTCCGAACAACTGAGCCTTTCCTCTCGCAGTCGTCTTGCCATCTCTGAAAGATATCTTTTCCGCGTATTCAATGCTTGGAAGGCTGGCAAAATACCTTTCTCTAAAAATAAAGTTAATTAAGAAATAAATACCCTGCTGGATGCAATATTATGGTAAACACTTATCGATGTTGCTTCAATTTTGCTTTCGAGAAATAAAGAAGTACGGATTACAAAGTATTTGTTTTTTGCTTCAGATGTAGCATATCTTGCACGACCGAAAAATATGGTAAGCCAGTTGCCTAACTGCGCGATTAATTTTAATTTCCCGTTTAGTTACGGCACGACTTGAATGTCGAGCACACTGGAAAGCCTACACGGGAATGGAGCTGTGATTCGGTAATGAACGGACGTGTTGGCATTAGGGGTAAGGCACCGACGGTAACCGCGTCTTTCAATAGCCATGATGGCTAATTTCCGGACTGCTTAATGGGGCGAACTGATGGAAACCCGGAAACGAGCACAGGCATTTTCGGAAGGGTGGCTCAATCTCTTGAACAGACGAAGATAGGCCTTTGCGCGTGGACCAGTGAAGATTGCGTGCGCCGGTTATGCATTGAGTAAGCTCCTTATTGTGATGGTGACGATGGCGGAGCTGATGCTGAGGATAAGGCCAATAATTGACCTTAGCGACTGACTTCATTATATTTCTTTTCCAATTAAAGTTACCCAGTATAGGCTAAGGAGAGAGCAGCGAACTATGGAAAGGCAAATGGTTGGTCCCAATGGACATTAAAACTCCCGTGGACGTCTTGCGGACGTTCAGAACGTCCGCAGGACATCCAAGGGACATCCCGTGCCCATTGGGGTGTGACGTTAAGAGACAGGAAGAGATCAGAATGGGTCGGGGAACAAACGCGGGTTAATGATAAAGATAATTTAGCTAGCCGGTAAATAATTTATAATTTTATTTCTTCTCCTATGCTGTTTAAGAATAAAAGCCGAGCTACAAAAAAAGATATGTCCGTCTATGGCCTTTTATAATCGTCTATACATGTCCAAAGCGGTGCTTATTGTCAGCTACTGCAAAATCTATGCTACTAGAGGTATATAGCTTCGGAACCATACAACTGTTTTTAGCTTTGTATAGAAAAGTATACCCTCCTGAAACTACAGATATAGACGGCCACAGGAAAGGTTTATAGCTATTTGAGCCAATTACCTATGGCCAGCCACAGGAGTCAAACAGGACTTCAAGACATGTGTCATGAAAGAACAAACAAACAGACAAACTGACGTGTTATAGCTGCTTGCTTGTTCGTTGTCATTTCGGCTCTTGAGGTAGGCTGTCATAAAAGTGGAAGTCAATTAAAACTGCAAAGAACTGATTATATGTCGGTTTTTTTGCCTCACGTGATCTGAAGTCCAAGTTGACATCGTAGACACCTTTCGGCTGTGCAAGCCTAAACATCATAAGAAAATAGATTCTATTATAGGTTATTTATTGGACGCAGGCGAATTGTACGTAGTGAAACATGAGAAGCAATGCCTTACGCACTATACCAAAGAAGAAAGTGCGACCATCAAAACATGTCCAACATTATTGAATAAAAATTTCGAATATTGGACTTCGAATATTGCGCTTCATGTTTTGAAGCAAACGGTATTTTCAACTTAATGAAGCGGCTTCTTCTTCAAAAAAAAAAAATGCTCTGTCGTTTATTTATGCCGTAAAATTTTATGCAGTGTCGTATGTGTGCGACGAAGGCATAGATATTACACTCAGCGTGAAAGAAGAAGTGTATTAACAGTGTCCTGTGCCAGCTGTAACCACCTTGACCAAGCAAACTTCTTCATTTCATTCGCAAATCTTGATCAACAGCGTTTCAGGTGTACTCTACTGCTCCAGACAGCAGACCCAACATAAAATCGCACAAACGTCAGTTGTGTAATCTAGGTTGTAATGTGCAGTTATTGTCGATAAGCGACAGTCCTAATTGTAATAAACAATGGGAAAGCTAAGTGCGCACTTGTTGTCGATAAAGGAGAGTGCTAGTTTTAACAAACCATGGAAAACCTAAGTGTTTTAGATCAAAACTTGTTCATCGTGTTGAGCCACCGCGGTGGCTCAGTGGTCCTGGCGCTCAGCTGCTGACCCTAAAGACGCGGGTTCGATCGCGGCAGTCGAATTGCGATGGAGGCGAAATTCTTGAGGCCCGTGTACTGTGCGATGTCAGTGCACGTTAAGGAACCCCATGTGGTCTAAATTTCCGGAACCCTTCACTACGGCGTCCCTCATAGCCTGAGTCACTTTGGGACGTTAAACCCTCCTAAATCATTCATAAACCAAACTTGCCCATCTTGTTGACATTATGTTTTCCTCAGAAAAAATTTACCCTTTGTCTTATAGTGAAGTTATTCTCTTTCTTTAAATTATGTTTTTATCGCTTGCCTCACCAAGTGCTTCTTTCAGGACTAGCAGAGGTTTAGTATCGTTTCAGCCAAACAAACAAATAGAATGATAATCTCTGTATTATTAGCGCACACGAAGTATACTAATCCATGTCATACAAGATAATACCGCTTCGTTTAATGTTATATTTACTCCGAATCACGCCGTCTCCAGGAGCCACGATAGCGTGCCTCGAACTCTCCACCTTCAAGTTCGTGCTGTTACCCCCCCCCCCCCCCCCACCCCACTCTTTTTTTTCCCCGCCTCTCACACTTCCTGCTTCCAGATGCTCTGTTTCTATGCCGGGTGCGCCAAACACCGACGAGCCCTGGGGAATGCGCGGGACCTCTGTCGTCTTAACGCGCCCGTGGCCTCCTCCTCCTTAGCGAAGCTTCGTCAGGGTCGCGCTTCGATTATCGCACTTTACTCGGACGGCGTTAGATGCTTGGACACTCCGTCCTAGGGGGGAAGTCTTGTCCCAATGCTGCCCGGGACCAGCGCGAACTCTCGCTCGGTGACCAAAGGAAAGCAACCGACGCTGTCTTTGGATCTTTTGCTCGCCTCCGGTCATGGATCGAAGAAGCGCCGGGCGAGCTAACCACGGTGTCACCCTTTCTTATCTCGCCGCGTATAATGAAACATTCGGATATTGTGCCCTCTTCCTGTCTCTTCCGTTCTTTTCTGTTTCCACTTTTCGGAGCATGCGCGAATTGTCTTTCCGTGTTCAGCTTCTTTTCACTTTTACTCCTGCTATTTAAGCCCTATTGAAATCACCAAATAGGAGGCCTTTACTAAAGCGCTCTTGTCGTCTTCTTAAAATTTTTGTACTCCAGGAATTATACTGTATTTTAGCAGTGAATTTTTTAATGCCTCCTACTTTTTGCTTACACGCGATTTCCACGAAATCTCCGCTTCGAGGATTGCTTTCGTCGGTGACATCTTCATGTTCGGGAGCCCGTGCAAAGCATCCTACTGATTCGCGCGCATGCGCAGGTGTGTGCGTGCGTGTGGCGCTGCTCGAAGCAGAAGACCAAAACAACAGCGCCAAAGAGCTTCACTGCGCACCATTCTGCGCCTTTAGGCCAGGCGCGCGTGCACAAAGCTGCGTAGAATCGCAGCGTGAACGGCGCAGTTTCTACTCTGTTTATCCCCTCTGAATATTGAAAGGCCAGCGCCGGTTCATAAACACGCGTACGCGGTTATGGAGGCACGTGCCTCACCGCTCTCCTTAATGGAAAAACGCGAACGTGCGGTGTGGCATTAGGCGAACTCCGCGAGGCAAGCAAGAAGACGCGTGTGGCGCCCCCTTCCCGCCAACCCTCCGGCTCCGCGGAAGCATGCCAACGCAATCAGCCTGCACCACCACTCTTCGTCGTCTCTGTCCCCCCCCCCCCCCCCCCCTCCCTACGGTCTGTGCTCTCGCCGGCCCAGTTCGCTAGAAGCCCGCTCTCCGAAGAGCCCGAGGGGGCGGCTGCGCTGCAAATGCGATTTGCTCCCCCCGAGGTTTCTAGCCGGAGCCGAAGCCAGAGACGAAGCCAGAGAGCGCGCGGTCGAGCCGGTTCCTGCGTCGCCGCTGCTGCCGCTGCAAAAGTGTGGGGGATGAAGATGGGTGAGCGCTTGGGGGGTGAAATGGGGGCGGGAGTGACCGGGGGAAGGAAGTGAGAAGGGAAGTGTTCGAGCTTAACTGAGACTAGTTCCTCCTCCCCCACCATTTTCTCCCCCCTCTCCTCCCCCGTGTGCAGCCACTCTCTTGCGAAGCGTGACTCACGAACCCTCTTTCAATTACCGCTTCGTTAGAGCGCGCAAATTGAGATCGCGCTCGCGTTCGCTTAGATGGGGCTCCCCTGCGCGGCTCCTCATTGGTCGGTGACGCTCCGGGGGCGGGCTCAGAGGGGGCGGGGCTTGGGCGACCGAGTTTATTCCGCCCTCTCGTTTCGTTGCGTTCCTTCTTTCAGCTCTGCTTCGCTGACGCTGCTGCCTCGATCTCTCCTCCTCCTCCCAGCGAGCTCGATCGATGCTTTAACTGGAGACAGCTGAGACGGGAGTGTTTCCCTTTGGCCGGGGGCACGGCACTAGGCTTCCCCCACGAGCCGAGCTCTCGCGCGGCGTCGGGAAGAAGGCTTTCATCTCTGTTCGCGCGCTGTTTCTGTCTCCAGTGCTGCTGCTGCTGCTGTTCTTGTTCCGCTCAGTATGCCCTGCTGTTCGCGCCGTGTTTCTTTCCGTCGACATGTGTCGACACTGCGGCGTCGGCGGATGCAGCTTCTGCGAGGCAGCGATAAACAATGCAGTCCGCGCGGCAGCCGCCGTTGTCGGTCTCGGACTGTGTATCTAGAACGCGCGTCGGCGATTTCCGCAGAATTGTAAATCGCACTTCTCCGGTGAAAGGAAGCTGCGCGATCTTTGGGGGCCGGATGCAGATCTCTTGCGTTAAGACTTTGACCCCCCCCTCCTCCTCACCTTCTCGTCCCACTCTCGGCTGTTTTCTCTCTTTTTACTATGCAGACATTGACGTGTTTTGAGAGGCAACGGAATCAACACTCAGCAAAGTTATCTCAAGAAATGCTTGCGAAAGAACTGCGGAGGCTTTTGTCGCTATTGGCTGTCTAGTCTCCAGGTGGTTGATTCTTCACAGGCCAGCGGTTCTTGAAGGGAGACGGCGCTGCAGTTTATGTTTACTTTTTGACTAGGACTGGGACCTCGATGATTCATGGACAGGGCGTATGAATAGCTGGAATGAGTGAGCTTCTTTTTTAAAATCTACTTTTTACGATGCTCTATTTTTTATCACGATCTCGGGAAAATGTTAATGCAATGTTTGTTATATTTGTCGCAACGTACCCCCGTGCTCGCATTGAAAAATACTCTATTACAAAGGTTTCTAGCATAGGTTCCTTTTGATGTGCCCTTTTGCGCTTGAAACGATATTTCTTGTACTTTGTGCGTTTCTTTTAAGATAAAGCAAGTTTTGTTGGAACTGTAGCAGCTCTTTGCACGCATTCCACAAATTTGGAAATTGAAAATTAGTTTTTGAAGAAAGGAAATGGCTCTGTAATTGTCTCACATCTCGGTGGACACCCGAACCGCGCCGTAAGGCAAGGGAGGAAGGTGGGAGCGAAATAAGAAAGCCAGAAACCACTAACACATTTTCGTCGAAGTTGGCTTTGCCTTTATAAGAGTACTAATGCGGCAAAGCCAACTTGTCAACGTGTGGTTTGTAGTTTTTTGGTATCTTTTATTTTTTGCTCTATTATCAATCAGTCACTGAAGACGAGAGTATTTATGATAGCAACAGGTGGTAATTTCAAGCAAGAAATGATTATCAAGGCGAAGTGTGGCATAGGTAAATATATTCTCCTTTACGTCTGCGGTGCATTGTATTCAAATGGCCTGCTCCACAATCTCCTGCGCGTATTACTGGGCTCGGAAGAATCGAAGCGGCTTTACAAAAAAAAAAAACAGCCGTTTTTAGAAGCTGAACATTAGCGAACTCTTTGAGAACAGTTGCACGAGCAGCGAATACGCGGTTATAAAAAACAAAGCAATGGGAATTAGAGGGTGTAATTTTATTTTTAAACCTTCATCGACTAATATAAAAAGGGGATGTTTAACAATTGATAGATCGAAAATATCAAAAAATAAAGGCAGCAAAGTCCGCTGCTGCGACGTTTTTCAGCGAAGAGACTGCCGAAGTAGGATGGCATCTGGAAGAAAAAGTTGACCTTAAACAATTTGCGGGCTTGTAACACAAGTTTTGAATAGTTCTACTTCTCCAGTAATCACCTTTGTGGAAGAAAAATGGACACTAGCGAAAATGCTTTGTGTTAGGTTAAATATAACGCAGCGAGCTGTGAAAAGAAAAATGATCCGGTAACGTTAAAGGGCAACTGCATAGGTTTTAGAAATCAACGAGCTTAAATTAGTCGAATGTGTGAAACTTGCTGGCAAAGCAAGCGAAGTCTTTTTGGGCTAGGATTTGAAATGGTGACATAGTTGCCGATTAAAATTGCGATAGCCTTCATGCTTCTTTGCAGCACACAGCGCAAAGTAGGGTGGGCATGATGGCGTCATCGAAGGCACCAGTAAATTTCCGATGCATAAATGCTTACCTTCCATGACATCACACCGAACTTGCCCGCACTTCTCTAGTGCTTTGAGAAGAAGCCTAACATTCAATTGCCAATTACGTCAATATTTTAAATGCTAGCGCTAAACCGTTTCACGTGCTTTACCTACAGCCTATACAGATTTGATTCTTTGAATATCGAGAAATTCTTCGCGCTCTTTTATTGTAACCATCGATGAGCCAGAGATTAAAAAAACATTAATCACCACGTTAAATTCACCCACGCCCGGTAAATAATTTATAATTTAAAATATTCCATGCTATTTAGGTACCGTTTTAAAAGCCGAATGGTGGCTGTGACGTGAAACAACTTTAGGTCACGTGAGGCATAAAAAAAAACTTCGGTAATGTAACTGCTTGTTTATTTGTTGTGATTCCGGTTTATGGGACGGGGTGTTGTCAGAGGTGAGTGAATTAAAACGACTAAGCAGGAATTATATTGCAATATTAGGGAGAAGGGGGCAGGGGGGAGAGAGCTCTGTCGCCGAGTAAAGTTGTGCTGCTCTTTAGGTTAAATTAGGACTGTTAATTAAGTCCTCGGCTCTTCGCTTGACAAGCAAAGTCAGCGTGCGCCTGCCATTGCGGTGGTTCGTAAGGACCATATTATCCATCCAAGACCGTGTTCCAGGCGCTGAGGCTATACTGTGTCGCCGCACCCATATACAACCGCGTCGGTAACCCTCCATGACGCGTTAAAGGTTTCATTGAAACAATAATATTGCAGATAACAGGATTAGACGTTTGTTCAAATGTTTAGCTTCGTCTTCTAGGAGCTTAAATCGATCGGCGCCGCAGTAAAAGTGTAAAAGTGAGCGCGCGGCGACCGTTTCATGGCGATTTGTGGATGGCTTCACCGCGCGACGCACAAACATGCTGATCGCAGCAGCGCGAGTTTGTGGCTTTACCACATAACAAAAATGTCTTGTGGTGGAGAACAATCATGTCAGATCAAAGGCTACCTGCAACCAGGCCGAAAAACGAAAACGAAGCCAAACTGCGCGTGACATCTCTCTCAGAGACGTAATTTTAATCTCAGTCACAGCGCGTCCACCATGATTCCTGCCCACCAATGCCCACCACGATGAATATTGTGTTTCTATCCCAATTTCAAGACCGGACGAAACGGGTAGGCTTCGAACACTTGCGCGGGACATCACGCTTGCCTCGTAGAATTGCGGCCAGTTTTCGAACCCACGTCTACAATCGCTGGACCCTGACCTGAAGCTCTGGATTCCACCCTGCCTACTACGACGTGAAGCAATCGTTCGGATAATGGAAACGTGCCACGCAGAGTGACGTGTGCAATGATTCGAGTGGGAAATTGTGGGACTCCAAGAACTCCAAATATAAAAAAAAGCAACTCCGGAGGTGTAGCGGGCTGTGTGCACCGCAATGCCTGGCACCGTTCGACGGGTCGCACTCCCAAACTGAGCGCGTTTCGGTGAACATGGGCGCACCGACGCCAACGAATCGGCCGAATGAGGGACCCGCTTCAGGCAAGCAATGATTCGTGCATATTTTGTGCGGCTGTGAACAGCGCGGAATATTCGCGGTAATTTCACTTTGTTGCATGCATCGAATTTGTACAGAGCTGGGCGAATGGGTGCGCACGGTTACAGACTATTGTATTCAGCGTGAAATGGCCTGTGGAGTTGGTTGGGGTTCGTTACAACCGTTCGTAGGAAAATTTTACTTCGTAATAACGAGATTTCAGATACATGGGCTTTTATAAAAGCTTTCAAAAGAAATAACTATTCTTTTGTTATATTTATTACTTTTCATAAACCGTTTTGTTACAGCAAGATATGGCAGTTGTCGGATCCTACTCAATTTGCCGGTGACGTATACCAGTAAAGCACAAGTTTGTCTTACCACAAATGACAGAAGCTGCCTTCTGGCAACAATTCAGAGGTATGATATTGAATTAGAAATGTTAATGAAAAATTTTGATCACGATAAAAGCCCAATTATTGTGAGCTCCTCCAGCATATACCGGAATTTACAAGGTTACCTTGATACATTAGCACGAGTTTTTTAGAAAAGTGCAGCACCTATAGATACACGAGGAGAATGTTTGAGATACAAATCGACTAATTGTTTTAATAGTTATATAGTGAGTGAAACCACACATCGAACGCAATTATATGCTGTAAAATAAAACAAAATACCTGAACGTTATTGCGTGCCCTCAACTTTAAAGTGTAAGTCTGATTGAGGTGAAAGAAAATTGCACTACGTTGAGGCGTTTGATAGATGATTGATCAGATTGCACAAAATAAAATTCAGACGCTCTTCGATAATCTCAGCATTTAAAACAGCGTAGAAAATAGTTTAAACCATGTCCGCGGCCATCATCTGCGACAAAAATTTCGGGGCTGTGCTCGACAGGTGTTTTATATAGGCCAGTTCAATGAGTATTAATTATTTGTCTTATTAGACTTGTCCGAGGGTTGGAAGAACATAATGCCCTGTCACGCGGCATATATTCCAGTAAGGATGTGAGTGCATCTCTGGACAACATTGGGCTCGAACCCGAGAACTAAGTGTGACGTACTTTTAGTTTGTATTTTGCACACTCCTTTTTTTTACTGTTGCTGTTGGCTTCAGCATCTCTCATGAGTGCACTGATGTGCTAGATGCATCTGTCTCACGTTTTGCTTTGCATATTGCTGAAAAAAATTTGTGTATACGCTTGGAATTTCTTACAAATTGTGTGTTTTGTGCTGTGGGCCCACGCCGCGGTGGCTCAGTGGTTAGGGCGCTCGGCTACTGATCCGGAGTTCCCGGGTTCGAACCCGACCGCGGCGGCTGCGTTCTTATGGAGGAAAAACGCTAAGGCGCCCGTGTGCTGTGCGATGTCAGTGCACGTTAAAGATCCCCAGGTGGTAGAAATTATTCCGGAGCCCTCTACTACGGCACCTCTCTCTCTTCCTTTCTTATTTCACTCCCTCCCTTATCCCTTCCTTTACGGCGCGGTTCAGGTGTCCAACGATATATGAGACAGATACTGCGCCATTTCCTTTCCCCCAAAATAAATTATTATTATGCTGTGGGCCAATCTTTTGTGCACAGAGAGTCTATTTTTGTGCAAATATCTTAGAATACTCACTGTACTATAGACTGAAGTTTAGATTTACGTGTTTTGGACTACAGACTGAATGTACATTCCTTCTGAGTACATGCACGCGGCTTCAGTGTTGTGTTTTTTTTTCGAACTTATGTCTGTCGGTTGCAGCTTGATTACGCAACGAGCGATGAGGTGGTCGGCTACGAGGTAGAATGCCTAAACCTTCTTAACTCATCTTGATAAAAAAACGAAATGAATCACGCCACTCGCTAAGTGAGAACAGTCAAGAATCCTTTCTTCTTTGTCACAAAGAAGAAAAAAAAGGGGGGTGAAACGTATTAACTCGGAACACCTGAAAGAAAAGCAGTTTCGTGAATGGTATTTCACTTTGAGAAGCTCTTTATCAATCCACTTAGACGCGATGCAGCAGCATTTCAATTTCGTTTTTCCTGCTACGAGGAGGTATGATAAGCCTCGACGTCCCGTAGATGATGAAAGGTCTGACCTTCAGAGTATATCGAGTTAAACGTACGCGCCATTTCGTCCTTGTTCTTCTCGCGTTCAGGTGTGGAGTGACTTTCTCCTTGCAAAGGTAATAAGGTGCCTTACGTGGCTTTAAAGCGTTTATTGTCGAATCTCATGTGAAGCGCATGATAATGTAATCTATACTTCGCGCGTTCCCAG
The DNA here is from genome assembly GCF_052857255.1 of Amblyomma americanum. Lineage (NCBI taxonomy): Eukaryota > Metazoa > Arthropoda > Arachnida > Ixodida > Ixodidae > Amblyomma > Amblyomma americanum. The sequence goes on along the minus strand of NC_135501.1, from coordinate 167,176,935 downwards.
CCCATTCAAGAAAAGGTTACGACGGACTCGATTCTGGCGTTGCGCCTAAAGAACGATGTGCAGCTCAACGCCGTGTGTTGCGCACGTCTCCCGCGGAATGTAGGGACGCCCAAGAGGATCGAAGGTTGCGACCGATTCGCGCAAAATTTCTAAACGAATTTGAGCTTGATCGGGGTTTGAAGCGCTTTCTCAGGAATGGGTCGTCTGAGGCAGCCTGCACGTATTATTTGCCCACATGGCGTAGGATTCCATAGGCGCTGCCTTGCAATGTCAGTGCACGTTAAAGATCCCCAGGTGGTAGAAATGATTCCGCAGGGCCCTCCACTACGGCACCTCTTCCTTCATTTCTTCTCTCAGTCTCTCCTTTATTCCCCCTGTCCTCTATTCCTGTCCCCTCACCTCTTTCATTTCATTTCTCCATTCTGCCTGCTGTCCTTTATTTCCGCTGCCCCAGCTCAGGTGCTTCAGTATCGATGGCAGATGCCGGGGCTAGCAAAAATCTTTTCCTTCCTTTTTACTATTATTTTTGATAAAACCACTACCACCACCACCACCCTCCTTTATCCCTTCCCTTACGGCGCGGTTCAGGTGTCCGCCGATACAGTGAGACAGATACTGCGCCATTTCCTTTCCCCAAAAACCAATTTCTTTTCTGCTGTGCAGAGGCGCAGTGAGTGAGGGTGCTGCAGCGTGAGGCTAAGCGCCGCACTCCGCGCATGCTACAAACCTCTCAAAATGGTCAGCTGAACACAGGAGGCATCCCTTCCCTTACGGCGCGGTTCAGGTGTCCAACGATATATGAGACAGATACTGCGCCGTTTCCTTTCCAACAAAAACAATTATTATTATTATTATTATTATTATTATTATTATTATTATTATTATTATTATTATTATTATTATTATTATTATTATTATTATTATTATTATTATTATTAACACGGCAGGCTCTATGGTCGTCACGGAAAAGTAAGTCCAGATTCCTTGGCGTATATAGCAATGAAAAGCGGCGAATGCCGAAACGCTGCAAGCTCTACTGGACGCAGTCCAAGTAGTCACACTGCCAGAAATCCTACACCTGCAATATTCAAAGCGCATAGCCACGTAAAACATATGATATGTTTATGATGACTGAGGGAAAAATTGAAAATTGTTTTTTGAGGAAAGAAAATGGCGCAGTAATTGTCTCGCATTTGTCTCAAGAGAAGAGAGCAAGGTGGGATGGATAGAAAAACTTTATTTTCGTCAGAACGCATGTGCGGATGATTCCGTGCTATATAGAGTAAAAGAAGAAAGAAAGAGGTGCCATAATGGTGAAGGTATCGGACATTTCGACCACCTGGGGATCTTCAACGTGCACTGACATCGCACAGCACACGGGCGCCTTTTGCGTTACGTTAACCTCCCTAAACCAAACCTCTTTCTTCCTTCCTTCTTTCACTCCCTCCTTTATCCCTTCCGTTATGGCATGGTTCAGATGTTCATCGAGCCGTTACAGTTACTGCGCCATTTTCTTCCCTCAAAAAATAATTTTGAATTTTTTTTCCATCGCTTCCATCGAAACCTGCACGGTAGCGGAGGCCGAGGAAGTAGCCGTTGCTCTAGCGGTGGCGCAGGGCTGTAGAACCGAGCGGTCGCCAACAATACTCACGGGCCCCCAAGCAGCCTGCCGAAATTACATGAATGGCAGGATAGGTTGTCACACGCTCCGTATACTTCTCGCAGCGAGCGACAGAATTAAAAAAAAACACGAAGAAAACAACAAGGCCACACACAAAATTGTGTGGGTACCGGGACACACGGGGGCGGCAGGGAACAGAGGCCGACAGGATAGCTCGAGGATACACTATACTTTCCGAGCATCCGACGAGACCGCGGAACTCGTGCCAGCACCAAAGGAATACGCGGCCATACGGTAAAACTGCAGGGGCAGAAGAATCCGATATCCCCCGGCACACAAATCTCTCAACAGAGAGGCAGCTCTCACTAGGAGACAGTTACAGACAGGTTCTTACCCAAACCTACGCATACTAAACCCTCCGATATACGCGGACAAATGTCCCTGATGCGACGAAAACCCACACTATATCACGTCACATGGGCCTGTCAAAACATAGGCGTGGTCCCCAAATACAAAACCCGAGTGCAGAGCAATGGGAGACTCCGCTGTCCAGCGACCGCTGTGAATGCCAACAAGGTCTGGTACAGCGAGCTCAACGGGCAGCAGTGGCCAGCGGAGCCGTGGACTGAGGTCAACCGACCATTGGTTAAACTCCTGGGGCTACAGAAAGAATCTGTGAAGATGCCCCAAAACAGCAGAGTACAATAAAGTTTCCTCCTCCTCCTCTTCCTCCTCCATCGAAACGAGATTTAACCCGCGTCCTTTGGCGCAGCAGCTGAGCGTTCTAACCACTGAACCCCCACGGCTTTGCTCACGGTGTGGCTGAGGTGTCCACCGAGCGATAGAGGGCTCTACTGGCTTTAGCTGCCCTGCGGACCTGTTGTATGAGGGCCTGTTGGTATTCCAGGTTATCGCTGGTCAGCAGCGCCCCCCCCCCCCCCCCCCCCACCGCTCAAAAGACGTGTTTTCCATCTGTAGAGTGTTTGGTTTGGCCCACGTCCCCACGAATTGTGGAAAAGTGTAGGGCGGGCCTGGCACCAGGGACAAGTGTCGAAGGAGGAGGAGGAGGAGGAAAGGCAGGGTGGTTAACCAGAAAAATAGCCGGTTTGCTACACTGCACAGGGGAAAAGGGGTGAGGGGAGAAAAGATGAAGGAGAAAAGACAGTTGCAGGAAATTAAAGTCACTATGCAAAGTCACAGCGTTTGGTACAGTCACAGCCTATTGTGCAGGCCAGAAGTCCTCAAAAAGCGGAGCAGTGCCTTGGAGGCCTTCACCGCCGACTACCGCCGCGGCCAATGGCCGAGAATCTCCGTTTCCGTCAGTGGGCGCAGGTCTAGATGCTCCAGTGCACGTCAGAGAGACTGTCTTTCGGCGCTGTAGGCAGGGCATTCACAAATAATTTGGGCTATAGTCTCATCACACCCGCAGATGGCACATGCAGGGCTGCCAGCCATACCGATTACAAAAGAGTAATAGTTGTTGAAAGCTACGCCAAGCCACAGGCGACACAAAAAAGTTGCTTCACGTCGTGGTAGGCCGGATGGAAGCCGAAGCTTCAGATATGGGTCCAAGGTTTTTTAAACGCGAATGCGAGAATTGGCCTGAATTCCACGCGGAAAGCGTGATGTTCCGCGACAGTGGTCTAAGCCTACCCGCTGCATGCGTCGTCTCTCGAGATGGGGATGGACACACAATCGCCTTCATGGTGAGCAGTTCGCGCGGCCTCGTCCGCGCGGTGGTCGCCTGCGATGCCGCTGTGTCGTGGCAGCCATTGGTAAACAATATCGTGCCCTTTGTTGATGGCTGTGTGGTTGAGTTCTCGGATTTCGGCGGCAAGTTGTTCATGGGGCCCATGCCGAAGAGCATATTGTAACGCTTGGAGGGCTGCCTTTGAATCAGTGAAAACAGACCATTGCTGGGGTGTTTCTTCACTGATATGCTCAATGGCGATACGAACAGCATTAAGTTCTGTACCAGTCGATGAAGTCCGGTGTGATGTTTTCACTTTCTTAACTATGGTCCTTACGGGGATCACTACAGAGCCCGAGGAACTGGAAGGGGTCACGAGCCATCGGTGTATACGTACAGGTGTCGGAGTATAATGTTGGGTGTATGAGATAAAGTCTATAGAGGTTTGGAAATGTGTTCGTCTGTATCTGCCGCCAAGAGACGACATATGGGGTGTCTAATTTCCTGAGAGGTAGAGGGAAGTGTCTGAAACTCGAGGCGTTCGTTATACCTAGAAAATAGAAGGGGCAAAAGCGGGAACGGTTCGTGGCCCCGCTCGGTTGATGATGCCTCGAGCTAGAGCATGTGCCCTCTCATTTCCCTCCAGCCCCTCGTGGCCAGGGGTCCAGGTGATTTGGTGGTGCTTGGTGAGGGGTGTAGTGCCCATGAGCCGAGTGACGTGCTTGGGAACTCGCGACCTCTCAGGAAGTTTCGACATGGGTGTTGCGAGTCTGTGATCACATGAGCGCTTTGGTCTTGGGACTCGTAATGCCTAATGGCAATGATGGCCAAGATGAGATGAAAACTAGGGATGTGCTGTTGTTTTAGTAATTTATTAAAATAATAATAAAAAGTGAGGATAAGATTTTTGCTAGTCCCGGCATCTGCCATCGATACTGAAGTACCTGAGCTGGGACAGCGGAAATAAAGGATAGCAGGCAGAATGGAGAAATTAAATGAAAGAGGTGAGGGGACAGGAAGCGAGGATAGGGGGTAAGGTAATATACACAAAAACTATTTACACAATAAGAAATATGTCCAGGTTGTGCGCGTGATTAGTTAATGATGGAGCGATAAAAACAAACGCGCACAGCACTGTGTTGCCTACAACTGGAGTGGCGTCCAGTTGTTAATCGTTCAAGATAGATCTCGCAGAGCGTTCGGTCACTGCGTGTAACTACCTGACGGAGAACAGGCGGGACGTCAAGCCCGTGTGTTCGAGGAATGCACAGAGGCTCACCAAAGCTCGCTCACGAGTGCGCGCACTGCCCTGCGGCCACAATAGCGTCTTGAGGGAGTCTGGTAGTATGGCTTGCGCCCTATAGGCCGCGAGCATATCGCGACGAGCATCGGCGAACGCGGCACAGCGAAGGAGCCGGTGTTCTAGTGTTTCCACTGCCCCGCATCCGTCAAAAACACATCATCGCATGTGCGAACAGTAGTATTTCTCAACTTAATCGATTAGGAATAGTCTAGCTTTCCTGCCGAATGGAATACGAATAGTGTAGTTAAAAACTGAATTGAATACGAATCGAGCGAAAGAAGCGAATCTATTATGAATTTAACATTTCCATGATTATTCACTGCTTTTACGAATGATATTCGTAAAAAACTACTACGACTGCAAAAAAGTGAGGCGCTAGCATCGGCTCTATTCTTGATGGGGTAACCGCTGCGCCACTGCAGTGGTGCAGCGGTTAAGCGATTGCCCTGCGATGGCAGGTGCTGCCATCGGTGGGGCTTGTGCGACCCAAGCTGCTCCTTCTGGGCAACTTCTCGGGACTAATAATTAATTTAACTGCCAGGTGCCACGGTGGTCAGTTTGCTCACCATCCGGCGGGCAGGTTGTGATGACGCCACACGGTCACGTGACCTAGGTGGACCACCTTGGTTGCTTCTCTGGGGATTTCTGGCGCACAACGCAGACCACACCGACGCCGGATTTTCTGTACAACGGAAGCCTAACGCTTTCGCGTTAAAACTACACCGTTCCTACTACAACTTCGCGCATACTATTCTAAAACTATTCGAAATATTGAGAACATACTCTATTCGCTTCAAATAATTTTGAAAATTCACTATTTTATTCGTTCAGCGAATCGAATGGTAGGATATTTGATTCGCTATTCGAAAATTTCGAATATTCGCCCACCCTTACTTCCAAAAAGGGCCGAATAAAGCGCTAAAAGGTGAAATCAGGGACTAAGAGCTTTAAAAAGTAAAAATTAAACCAAAACGACCGAATTATTCAAATGACATCTGGCTCAAATAATTCAGTTCTCGTTTTGTTAGCGCAATCGAGGGAGTGATAACACGGCCTTCTCCTAGCTTCAGAATCTCCTAAATTTGCGCCGTATTTTTTAGCTGTCATGAATTACCTACTATCCCGACCAGCCACGCTTGCAAGTCATGTAGTGCTTTCCCACTGATACCAGTAAGTTAATCATTTAGCGAAGCACGTTTCGTTCCGCGTTTCCCTTCGTTTGAATGCTGCTACGGAGCGTTCCCAGCATAGGCGGTGTTTGTCCCACCTCAATCGGAACGCTGCCGACATCACAAGTCCAGGAAATCTGGACAAACGGTTATAATTTAGACGGTGGCCACCACATCCGGCGTGGCGCTGCACACTCAGAATGAGCGCGGGAATTTCGAATGTTAGGTACGTCCCGCTGATTTTCTATGCCTGTCGTAAATAGTCGGTGTGAGCGCCGGAAAGGTTTTAAAAGTAAGATTTCGCAGCAAGGAGTAAGAGTCGGGCGTGATAAACATCGGGCTCTTGCTGAATCTGTCCGGTCTGTGTAGATTTTTTTTTTAGTGCGTAAGCAGTACACGGTCCCACTCAAGAACCTTGTGTGAAGCTCGGAGTAACTCGGGTATGCTCGGGTTGGCTCGGAGGAGCGTCGTGCAAGCTTCATCCAATGAGACGAAGTTCGGATAGGTTCGGAGGAGCGTCGTGCAAGCTTCAGCCAATGGGAGGAAGTTCGGGTAAGTTCGGAAGAGCGTCGCGCAAGCTTCAGCCAATGGGAGGAAGTTCGGGTAAGGTCGGAGGAGCGTTACGCCAGCAATAGCCAATGGGAGGAGGGCACTGCGACAGCTGCCGCCGAGTGGAGGAAGGTCGTGAAAATGAAAAGCGAGAAACGTGGTTGCGTGCACAAGCAGACAACAGAAAGAAGAGGCGAAGAATGCACACGTGCTTTCGCACGTCTGCTAATTTTAAGAACGTTAAAACCCTACCACTTATTTCTTTATAATTTCAAGTTGAAAATACCCCGATTAAGTCGCGTGGTGTTCACTATTAGAAACGGACAGATGACCCTAGTTGCAAATGTCCAGGAAAGCTAGAACTTATCCAGCCACTGTTAGTCAAGCTGGGCATTAGCGCCGCAACGTTTTGTTGACGTCATACAGTCAACGAGGCCTTTATACACTGCGCACTTAGGACTCCTTAGAGAGATCCAGAAAACACCTGAATTTCTCTTGTTGCGCAAAGCCTGCTTTACATTAAGTATTGATTAGAAGAAAGAAAAAGACTGTAAAGTGCGAACTGAATGATAACATTTCCCGTGTGCGGCATTCCTAATAACTAGTTATATCGCCTATTTGCAACACACTCCACGCGCACTTCATTTACAATTCTTTTTTCTTTCAAATCTGCGAAATGAAATTCACATTCAATACAGCTGCTAAGCTTAGAGAACCTGCTTCTGCTTCTTAGTTTTGAAGGACACAGCGACTGTGTGAAGAGATGATGCGAAAAATGGCACAATATCGGGCCTTTTTCTAATTACTCGCACAGGCTAAACATTTATGATGTGCTGACAGTACTTATGAGAGTATCATTTATTTTTATGTGTGCCAAAGAAACGATTGTATGCACAGTTTTTACCCTTTGGCTGAAAATGCAACGCCGTATGCAAAATCTGACCGCCTGGCTGCAACGCCACTTCGATTATCATGATTTGGTGCACTGCTAACTCTTAAATTTCGTGAGCTAAATATGGCTTGTAGCCTCTACATAAAGAAGATGCTTTCCTTAAAAAAAACGCTTTGTGCATATTTTTGCGTACTTAACGCGATAGCATTAAGGCTTCCGTTGCATTGAAAATGCGGCGTCGTCGTCGGTGTTGTGAGCGAAAAATCTCCGAAGAAACAACCTAGGCGGTCATGTGATGCCACATGGTCACGTGATCTTGTGGCGTCATCACAATCTTCCCTTCGGATTGTGAGAAAAGTGACCACCGTGGAAGGTGGCGGTTAAATTAATTATTGGTCACAAAGGGTCGCTCGGGAAGAGCAACCTAGGTCTCACAAGTACCACAGGTGGCAGCACATGCCATCACAGGGCAGAGGCGCATCGCCTTATAAACGCTGCACCACTGCGCCAGGAGTGGTATTAGGACTCTCAGGCACCTATGAATGTAGAGTAGAGAATGACCAACTCCGCATGTATGGGCATCAACCCACTAACCCTATCGCGTCATACCCTCAAGGCGGGGCTTAAGTGTCCCCTCCACATTTGTTTAGTAGTGTTAGAAATCAAGTTTTGGTGTTAAATACACGTAGGTTGCTTCTGGTTGTATAAAAAAGTGCTGCTTAGAAATCTTTTCTCTTTTTTTTAAACAAGACATGCAAGACAATTTCTTTTCGTAAACATCAAACCATGATATCACCACCAGTGATCGCAGGTAGTTTCTATACGCAACCTCATGACCGCAGTTTTCATATGATGTTGTGGCAGTAAAATTTTCAAGCGAAATTTTCTAGCGCAATGGAGACTTCAGATATATTCTGAAACCTTGGGAGAGTTTTGAGCACTAATACAAGTTTTTAATTAGGATATTTCTTATTAAAAATGCAATCTGTTCGCCAAAGCGACGTACTCGATAAGTATACACCGTCTTGGTTAGTTTCCGTAGTGCGAAAACGACAAAAAATAAAATTAAGAGAGCTTTAAAAACTCTTCCACCTTGTCGTTGTTTCAGTTGCGTGCTATAGTTAGCTGAATATGCCAAACCAATCCGCTCCAAAAGCCTTTGACGACCCCTGGAAATCTGGTTCTGTTTATTACCTACAGATTCGAATAAGGTGAAAATCATTGACCTGAAGCTACAGGTAACAATATAACGTGCGCGCACAGAAAACATTATTTACAAACCATGCGATATGATAGAATCTTTCCTAAAAATATCCTGAAATCTCCCTGAACTGTTAATGTTTACAATAAATTCTTCTTCAAGCAGGGAACTAAATCTCCCTTAAAATATAATGTTTAGAATAAATTTTTCTTCAAGCTGGGAACAAAAAATATTTATCGTAGCGCGAAATGTGATCGCCTGCAGCAGTACAAAGGAAGCGTAAGAATTGCCTGTGTTGTCGTTTTTGTGGTCCGAGCGTAAAAGGTTCGTCCTTTTCGCGCATGCAATTCCGGTTGAAACAGAGACATGCCTGGCGATCGGAGTCACTATGGCGGCCTAGACGCATTCTCATCAAAATGGCGGCGAGGACGGGAAGAAGGTTCTCGGAATAGCAGGAGGCAGAAGAGAAAGCGAAAGTGTAGCGATGCAAATGGCATGTCGTCAGAAAAAAACAAAAATAAAGACGAAGTAGTTTCATTTTCGAGGGAAAATTTGGTAGATTCTTCTGATCCCGTGTCTCCCGGCTTTCTACCATTACTTTTTCTCCATTGAAATCCGTCTGAAAGGTAGCGTTTTGTTTCTGCTTTTCCTTCATCCTCTTATTAATGCAAGGAGGGGGGGAGAGAGTTTTTATAGGAAAAAAAGAGAACAGAGGAGAAGGGTATGCCAGCTCTGCTTCGCTAGCCATCACTTCAGAGAAAGGGTAAAAGAAAGGTTTTTTTTAAATAGGAGAGACGTTGAAGTCAAGCTCCTTTGCTTTTTCTCGTTCTATCGTTCTTTCGTAGCTTCAGAAATATGTGACGGAAGAAAAGGTGTAGCTAGGAAAGAAGCAAGATGGCGTCATCTCAGCCGAGAGATAAAAGCTGGGCAAGAGATAAATTAACGAGGAGAGAAAACGCGAAAAAACAAATGGCGCGTGCTAAGACAGCTCACGTTCGATGACAAAAGACCGCTAGAAAGAAAGTGCAAAATATAGAAGAAAAAAAAAGAGCGAGCTCAGCGCGTAGTTTGTTTTTGCCGCAACACACTAACGCTGAACGGTGAAAGCGCACACCTGCGGCAGATGCGGCGGCGGCAGCGATGGACCCGCGCCCCGCAGAGAAGCTGCTCGCTTGCTCCTGCTCATCACCCGCTCCCTCCTTCCCTTTCTCGCTCCGTACATCGAAGCGTTGCTCCCCCCGTCCTCCTCCTCCTCCCCCCGCTCTTCTTTGAGAGCCGCCGTGGGGGGTGCCGTCGCCATTAGTGCCGGGCGGGGGCGTGGCACCCCGCTGGGCCCATCTGACGACGGAGTGGCCGCCATGCAAATGAGCCACTTGTCGCCGGCCCCAGCGCCCCGGATGAACCCCCGGCGCCGCCGCCGCTGCGCCAGCGCGCTCCGACGACGCAGCTGTCGCCGCCCTACGGAATGCCGCCGCTACCGACGCCACCCGACGACGGCCGCCGACGGCGCTGTTGGAGTCGAACACGCCCCGCCGCTGACGACGCCGCTAGCGACGCCGGCGATGCCGCCGGCCTGCGCGGCCGACCCCGAGGGACCGTTCGAAAGTGAGTGGTGCTACTGCTGCTGCTGCTGCACGGCGCTGCTGCACGGTGCTTTTGGCTGCACGGTGCGCTCTCTTGCTAACCTGCTCCTCTACCCGGAGGTTTTCGGATCGGTGCGGGACGACTCGGCTGCTTGCTATATGCTGCCGTTGACGCGAAGCAGTGTTGCGTACGTACCGTATTTACACGCGTGTTAGTCCACTCTCGTACAAAAGTTGTTTTTGTTTTTGTTTTTCTTCGAAAGTAGCGCGAGAGGACGGACGAGGGAACGCGAAAAGGGAGAAATACATGCAGCGTAGTTTCTTGTTGGCAGCTTTCACGCTATAATAATAATAAAAAAGAAAGAGGCCGATTCTCACTTCTTTGCTTCGTCCATTTGCGCTGTTTTCAAAAACCGTTTTTGTTTTCTTCGCCTTATGTTATTATATCGAAATCGTCATACTAACCCGGCCGGCCTAGTAGCTTATGCTTCTTGAAGAAGTTCGTAAGGATGTTGAAGGTTTTATGTAAATATGTTCCTTGTGTAACCGTGTAAACGAAGACAAGCTTTCTGCACTATATCCTTCGCGTCACTGACGCAGATAAGTCGTGTGTATGTACGCGTTTTAGCACAGTAACTGCTCACAGAAGCAGCCGATTGCAAGAGAGCTGCCACGGGCGAAGCCAAGGGAGCAATGCAAATTCAACAACTGTGGATCTCCGTTTAAAGTGAACAGAGACGTAGCGGATGTAGTGTCAAGCAGCCACAACAGACCGATTGATGAAACGACAGTAAAATGTCTTTTTTTCTATTATTGTTACTACGCTATATTACTATTTTATTATTTAGGATGGCTCGACTGCCTGCTAGAGCAGTTTTCTAATTTCGGTTTATTTTCTGACAACTAGTCAATCGCGTTTGAGACATACAAGTTGCGGGCGACGTTGCAGTGACGTTCGGGAGAGCGACTAAGCTTCGTTGAATCCATAATCTTGCTTAAAGGTGTCAGCTTACATTCCGGAAAGCACGGTATACACACGCGCGCATCCATTCCGACCCATGTGTTCGCTACTGTGGGGCGACGTGTCTCTCGTCACCCGTCCCTGCGGACGTCATCACCCTACTGAACGTACGTTGCTGGTGCTACGACGCTCCCCGTTCGACACGTCCCCTATTTCCCCTCGTATAGCTAGTAGGTGAATGCGTCGGTGGCACTCCCCCCCACCTCTCTCTCTCCCCCCCCCCCCCCCCCCCATTCCCTCGTCGCCATTTTCTGCTCTCCATAAAAAGCGTGTATGGTGAAGAGATTAGGCGTAATGTGTCGGCTCCCTTTGGGCTCCGGTGACCAGCGAAACCCGGCGCGCGTTGCGGTCGGAGGCTGCGAGTGTGTTTCACTTAGCCCCCCCTCGTGCTGTCACTACTAGTGGTGAGAAGAGAATAGGGAACGGGAAAATAGCGGTGTAACACAGACATCAAACAGGTTTTCCGCAACGACATACGCGGGTAATTACCGATCGACGCTCCAACACACCTGCGCCGTGCTCTACCCCTGCAAGTTCTACGATTGCGATATGAAGGACAGAAAAAAAAACAACAGCAAAGAGCCAAAGAAAGAAAAAATAAAAGCTGTTCGTGGATTTTTAAGTTCTGGGTCTAAATTCATGCGCTGAATTTCCTGTGCTCTTTGTAAATAATACACCTGCCGGCTGTGACACATCAACTTCCCGCACTCCATTTTAATGTGGCCTGCATTGAACCACTAAATAACACTTTGGTCTCTACGCTGAGCGATGAATTCTCATAAAAAGCTTTATTTGAGCTGCATGTGATGTACGAGCTGTGCTTAAATATATCGAAGCGCTAGCCAGCTGCACAAACATCTCGATAAACATATTCTAAAATGTATGTATTCGCCATCGAAGAGAATGAACTCAACGGCTTCGTTCTGTGTTATCCAAGGAGCGGTGACCACACACACAGGAGAGCAGGCGTGCTAGCCTCGCTAAGCCTTGAACGTTTTAAACAATTGGTGTGGCCTGCGCAACAACTTCTTAAAAGAAAGCCTGCGTGATGTGCTCAGAAAAAGAGGATTTTTAAGTGCTGCGATGGTTACTGCATGCGTTGGTTCAGTAAAGTAAATTTTCCTACAAGTTTTGTTTGATAACTTTCGGGTGTAAATATCAACATGTTTACATTTGCAGAGTGGTTTGCGCTCAAGCACTTCGCTTCGCAACCTCCCCTTAAAGGCTGCTCTCCTCCGGGACCTTCCAACCGCACAAAAATGATTTGTCTTAGCCTTCGCATAACGTGCGGAACACATCAGGGACGGTGGGTTACATTAGAGAGGAAATGATGTGAAACAGATTGCAAGTTCCGAATCAAACACACTCTACCCGTGCACACCACGTACTCTAAGTCTATATCACGTGATGCACAAATAAACTTGATGCTATGAGTTTCCATGCCTTTCGCAGTTTAATGAGTTCGTCACCACTCCTTCAAAATTATAATCAGTTTATTTAAACGAACAAACAGTACAAGCAAATATTTGTTAAATACAGGAGGAGGTCCCAAAGCCAAAGGCTGCGCAGGAGACCTCCTGTTACAAACTTACACAAAATCATTCATGAAATCCAAACTCCCAAATTTCTACGTGCGACATCTTACTATTTCACCAAAATAACCTCCTGTGAAGGAATAAACAATTTGTTCTTACTATTTAAAGCAGCCGTACAATATATTTGACGTGGCAGGCGCCATTTTTTCCACTATCGCCGGATTTTCTATCGCATCTGAGCGAGGGAATGATATACAACGTGTTTATCCCCGAATACCGACGCCACCCCGCCTTCGCATCGTACGATTTGGCTAGTGACCAATTTCAACACTCCAGCAACACCAACCGCAGTTGGAACCTGCATTTGTCATTCCTCTCACCACACATAGTGCCTGTCGCGACACCAACTCCGCTACCGGCTTCCACATTTGGAAGCCCCTCCTTCCACATACGGCGCCTACTCAACGCCGCCTAAACCACGAATAAGGCCAGAGCATGACCCCCTATCCGAGGTAAAACATCCGGCATGAGCCTGCCGGCATGTTAAGCGAGCCTGCACATGCCCCTCTGCCGTGGCAAGCGCGAGCAGGCAATCTCTTGCGCGTGCCTCCTCTCGGAGCTGCGTGGAATGCGGTCGTCATCACACTCTAAACAAAAATACACCTATATGGGAGTAAAAAAGGGAGTAAAGTATCATCTAGCGCACACCCTTTTAATAAAGGGTGTCCGCTAGAGGATACTTTACTCCCTTTTTACTCCCTTTGTTTAGAGCGCATGGCCGAAATCTCACATTTGAGCCACTGAAAGCTGTTGCTGCGAAATCTTCCTTTGAAATGAGTTGACTCATCGATGCGACGAAATCAAAGACATTATTGGATTATAAGGGGACCAGGAAATATCATTCGTTCAAAGTAGCACACTAAATTTTCATTTTAATAAAGAAATATACTATACATATTCTGCCCTGTATCATGAGCATGCCTGCGGTCTGCGTGTTGAATTTCATATGCTGGGGAGCAACTCTGAGAGAACATTCCTGTCTCCAATCAAGAATGTTAAAAGATATTCGAATAAAAGAACAAAAATAAGATAGTGGACGGAGAGTGAATTTCAATCTAGACAAGATTACTGAAATGTTTTCAGAAAACTGCTTTATTTTACGGTGCGTCTTTTGGTTGTCGAGCAAACGTAATAAAAGCACTGCAGTTATTAAGATGTTCACTGCGCTATACCAACTTTCCTTATATCCTTTGAGCTGAAGCCTGCTCTCAGCGCTAGAATTTTCGGAGAAGCGATTCACAGCCGGGTATGTGTACAGTTTTTGTCCAGGGGTAACCGCGCTGCCATCGCAAAAAAAAAAGAAGCTATCTGCTGTCACAGCGGTGACACTGCGGTCTCCAGACCTTGTTGGCTGTAAACATAACTTATACGACGGTAACCTGCGCCATCACTGCCTTTCTCTTCAAGGAACTAAGTCTCTTCATAGCGCGAGAAGTGGTAAGCACAGCCTGGTTACTTCTGGCTCAGAAGCTACGTGCGGCTATTTTCGAAGCAATTGTTTTTACCAGCGCTAAAAATTCGCTTTCAAGCCGTAGTGCAGGGAGGAAACGTGAACGGTGTTATAGGCAGTAGCCACATGCAGTCGCTAGGAGGACGATCTGCTACTCTACGCAGCCCGGGTGGTTGTCCCACTCACGTGCAGGAACGAAATTCTGCGTCTTCTGCACGAAGGCCACTTCGGCATTACGAACACGCAAGCTCGCACCAAGGACACCGTTTGGTGGCCTACAGTGGCCAAAGACATCGCAACCACGATAGAACATTGTCTAGAACGTGTCACGACGTCCAGCAACCGAAAAATGCCCCTTCGAAGCACCTAGTTTCCTTCAAAACCATGGGAGAGAGTTGCAATGGACCTGTTCTTCTTAAACAGCCACTGGTGGTTAATCGTGACTGATTATTACTCCAGATATCCGGAACTGACTCGTCTAGAGAAGCTCTCATCTAGTACAGTGATCAATCACTGCAAATCAATTTTCGCCCGGCACGGCATTCCAGAGGTAGTAGTCACCGATAATGGTCCGCAGTTCTCGTCCTCCGACTTCACTAAGTTTGCTAAAGAATACGGGTTCAAACACGTCACATCAAGCCCACAATACCCTCAGAGCAACGGACTCGCTGAGGCTACGGTAAAAAATCATCAAAACTTCAATGAAGAAGACCCAAGACCCGTACCTGACCCTCTTGTCCTACAGGTCAACTGCGTTGAAAAATGGCTACAGCCCCTCTGAACTATTGATGGCGAGGCGGTTGCGGACAAAGATTCCTCTGACTGCCGGAAGGCTTGTTCCCCGTTTGCCAGACGCCACTGAACTTCGGAATTTTGAAACCCAATACTGCGAACAGCAGCGAAGAGATTACGATAGACGACATGGCGTACGGCAACTTCCGACCCTTCTGGAAGGAGATGAAGTCTGGGACTTCAGTTTCTCAAGAAGATTCACAAACAACCTGCGCTGACGCCTCCCACCGGCACACCAGGTGTGGACGCTGCGTCATTCCTCCCAAGAGGTCGCTTTTCTGTCAGGGGAGATGTTATAGGCAGTAGCCACATGTAGTCGCTAGGCCGTCTGCGTGGCTTGGCTTGGCTGCGCGGCTGTGCGCCCGCGTGAGGCTTGCGGCGGCTGGCACGCGTCTCGTACTCGTGCCGGCATTCGATGGGCTGGAATAAAGCTGTCCGGTTGGCGTGTGAACACTCTCGTTTTCCTCAATCCAACAAACGGTAGCAGTAACGATTGGAGGATTTTCATTTGTACAGAAAAAAAAAAACTGTGGGTGCTTCTCACACAGAGACAGCTTAAATAGTCTTCTTGATCTATCCACACATTCGTGAGTTATTTCAAGAAGGGCGACCCGCACACAAGAAAGTGTAGTGTGTAAAGGCGAGGTTACACAATGACTTAATGAAGTGTGTTCTACCGGGTTCAGACCGCATACTTTCTGAACACTAACAGGGCCGAGATAAGAAAAAAAACCTTATAAACAACAAAACTGCATCGTTCGACTCACTGAACAAACTTGTTTTTTAGTAATGGTCATCCTGATAACAATCTTTTCCGGCAGCAGAAAGAAAAAGTCAAAAATTATTTTCCTCTCAAAAAACAGGTGCTGTTGAATGCAACGTGATACCACAGCGTCACCGCCAGAACAACCTAATGCGTCATTCTCTTTTCAACGACGGTGCAGACATACAAACTTATTAACCGCAGCATGAATATAACTTCATGCTTGTTCAGTATTTTCTTTCCTTTTTAGTAGCCTCACAAGATGCCAGCTGGTTCCTGTAAGCTTAAAGTGACTGTTAACACATTAGAATAATAGCTGCGCATGGAAGTTTCACCAAGGTAAATACCGTTGGCTTTGGTTTAGCTACCGTAACTGTCATGTCCGGATACCCCTAACCTGCTCCCAAGTCATCGCCAGGCAACTGCGGCCGCTTGCTATCCCATCTACTGAACTGTATAAAAACCAGGCAGACGCGCTCTCGTAATAAACATCATTTTGCCTTTTTTCGCTACCTCAAGTTCCAGGCTACCCTCTTCTCACTCAAGTACAAGCAAACAATTGTAACTAAAAAACCTCTCCAGCTTAACTGCTGTTTCAATGCGAAGGTCGTGTAGGCCGGAGCGTGGTCACTCTCGGCAATGTATGGGCATACCCACACATACCCGCGTCCATGTTTGGACACGTGTTTAAAGTGAGCACTCTAATAAGTTAGGAGAGGGCAATCCAGCTGCTGTTTTCCCTTCCCTAAATCAAAGTGAAACTACACCTGGGAGTTCTGTTTCTTGTCAAGCATATGCGGGGACACACAAAAGTTTTCTTAACGCCGAAAGCACAAAAAAAAGCTGAATTTTCTCTCTGCCTGGAGGCGCAGCCGGGCTTTCACAGGTTCTTGGCTGCATGATGAGACTGATGAAATTAAAATTTTTTTAATTTTAATTTTAGTGTGGAGAAGATTTTTGTGGGCGTCTCTGCTTGCAAACACTCGTGTAAAAATGCCAGATAAGATTAAAAAAAATTCTGGTCTCAGGTACGTGGTGTATATCATTAACCAAATATGACGCTATATCAATGAAAGAACGCGTAAAGGGTAGGCGCAGTGGCCCTATCCTGGTCTTAAACTTATGAGCACACCAAACTCTCATGTCGACGTCACAATTTCGTCACAATGACGTGGCGTCCGCAATCCTGCGCTGCAATCCAGTTATAGCAGACAAGAGATATTAGTCTCATGTATACTCAGCAACAGGTTCTCGAAATGAATACGCCCCCTTGTAGAACCCGTGAATATAGAGTCACTCGGGTCGACGTCGCAGCATATCGCAACACTCGTTTTAATCCTAATATTACTCAAATTTTTCAATTCCAGACGCAAAAAATTAACAAACATCGAAAAACACTCTGCTGTGCCATGAAAAAAAAAACAAGACGTGTGCTTGCTATAGCAGAAATACTTTACTCTAGGGGGAATTATTAACAAGCCATATATTGTCAGTAACTTACTGACTCAAATCTGTCATGCCAGTGAGATTTCACTCGTGTTGCGAGAGTTGTTGCAATATTGTACAGCACGAACTTAAAAATTGGTTTGGTTTAGCATTGCCAAGCCCGAAATATTGTGCGAAAAAAAAAACAGTTTTTTGCAGGTGGACACTGCCGCCACGTGCTTGAAAGCGCGACTGATGCGTGCTAGCTGACCCAGGGAGCCAGTTATGCGCGCCTTCAACTTTTTCATCGCCAGTGCCAATTCACCCAGTGTACGCCGGCGGCCTATGCTCCAGTTACGCATTTCTGCAGCAATGTTGTGAGCGCCAGCGCGTAATGCTCTTGCGCCTGGTTTCTGCCACAACGCTGTCCACGCCAACGCATGCAGCTCACACCTCTCTGTCACTACCGCCACCTAGATCAAAGCGCGGATATTAGTTTGAAAGTAGTATTAGTGGATGAAGAATACGATGTGCAATGCATAGCGCGATAGTGCGCGCTGCACGTGTTCGGATGCGGCGATATCCTAGCACTCTCGCGCAGCGGCCTGCGATGCTAATCTATTCAAGCCGCCGCGGGTTCGAATCCCAGTCGTAGATATTTATTTGATATACTTTCATTTATTACTTAGAACAAACCCACAAAACCGCCAGCATACAAACATAGAGAACGTATAAACAGCCCAATAACTCGATCTGGGTTCACTCATCGGAACAATGTTTTCGCACAAAAATCTACCCGGAAAGGTGAACCGGCACTCACTTCTCAGTCCATGACTTTTGCACAAACTGTAGTGACTTCGGTTTACACGTGCTAACATAGTGGCGCGAAGCTTTGTGCTGTTTATGCTCAAAGCTGCCGGCACGCGGCTTCATCACTTCGTTTGCGCCGGG
The DNA here is from genome assembly GCF_052857255.1 of Amblyomma americanum. Taxonomy (NCBI): domain Eukaryota; kingdom Metazoa; phylum Arthropoda; class Arachnida; order Ixodida; family Ixodidae; genus Amblyomma; species Amblyomma americanum. The sequence continues at coordinate 167,158,930 of NC_135501.1, read as the reverse complement.
ATATGCATTCAGATTTATATGGAATGATTGCAACCGCGCGCAAGTGTTTCTTCGTTATTCGAGATTATAAGAGGTGATTGCCATGCCTTATCTAGAAAGTTATCCTTCAGCTTTTAAATCGAACGCGGCCGAAAACAGCGGCGATTCGGTTCGTCGTCGACCGCCGAGCACGGATGCTGCTATCGCCACCACTGAGTTGTTAAATTCTTTGTGGGTGCAGGTCAGCCCAACAAAAAGTTCGTTTCACTTCCATGTGCACCGACCTTGTCCTCTACAGTGTCGTCGCCACGAGACGATATCAACTGGATCTCAACTAGGAGAATGCAGTGAACGGAAGAAAGGTGCATACTAAAAGCTTGGTAAGGATGTGAGAGCTAGCCCTAAATGTACCGGTGCTAATAGACACGTCCTGTAACCCCATCACTGCCTATGTATAGTGCGTAGTTCTCAGAGTGATCACGCGACTCTGCGGTCTATACATGGCAAGTAGCGCATTTGTATCGTTCAGAACAGTAGCCAAAATTTGAGTCCTGTTTGAACATTCTTTTCTTCAAGTACTGAAAGGCACCCAGAAATTATGTCACGCCTCCCTTGGAGTCCAGACAAATCTTTATGCCGCTTCATTGGCCCGCAGCGTTTTGAAGGGTGTGCTGCTTGCAACGAATTTTATCTTGACCGTCGAAATGAACAATTATAGGGAATCGGAAATTAACTGATACTTTCGCTTTGATCAGGCTAATTATTTAAAACGGTCGGCGAGTTCAACTAGGGTTGCATGACGGCAAGCTGGCTTTACCGCATCAATTAAACACAAAGGAGAAGCCGAATTAAAAAGTTAAACAAAAAGTGGTTTGTGAAGGCAAGCCTAGCGTTACCGCATTAAGAAAAACACAAAGAAGAAGCCAAACTAAAGAAAAAAGAAACAAAATGTGATTTGCTACGGCAAGCTAGCTTAGCGCATTAGTAAAAACACGAAGGAAAAGCCAGACTGAAAAAAAAAAAAAGTTCGACCTAAAGTGACTTTTACGACAAGCTGGCTTTTTCGCAATAAGAGTACTTCAAAGGAGAAGCCAACGTGCAGCAAAGAACGTTCGACCACAAGTGATTTTTACGACAAGTTGGCTTCGCCACTTTAAGAGTGATGCAAAGCACAAGCCAAATTGCAACAACGAACGTTCGACCAAAAATTAGTTATGACAGTAAGCTGGCTTTTCCGCATTATTTATAACGAAAACGGGAAGTGAAACAATAAGGGAACAGGATGGAAGCGTTATTTTCTTCAAAAGTAGTAAATACCTGTTTGAACTATGATCCTTTGGCCTGCTACTATGCTCGGGCTGCGATGAAGGACGATGTTGATAGGAAATTATGTATTGTTTTTGTCGAGCAGAACTTCAAATGCGGAGTTATCAGATCGACCAGAGAAAGAAAATCGTGTGGATAAAAACGGGAAGCATCAGCTCTAACAAGCAAACAACAACGTGCGCAACTTCAAGAAACATCCAATGAGCGAATTTTGGCAACACATTTTTGCAAACAATGTGCACTCATAATAATGCGACAAAAGTAAAAGGAAAAACTTGAATGGAGCGCGCTAAAAATTCCAGGCACGAAACACCTAAACATTGCATCTTTATTTTGTGTGTAATATTAAGAAAACATTTTCACGCACTGGGCACCTCTATAACTTAGAGCCCGAAACACTATCTGAATGAGCTACAAGAAAGGCTTAAATATCGCGCGATGGACCTGATTCCTTATCTTTACTGCCTCTCAAAGTCGGATCAAAAACAACTATACACACGTAGCTTTTTTTTGTTTAAATGCTCGCCGGACGATGACGATTTCGCCGTCCGACTAATCGTATCCCGAGCGATCAATTAAGGTTAAGTCACGCACATTTTCACGCACTGGGCACCTCTATAACTTAGAGCCCGAAACACTATCTGAATGAGCTACAAGAAAGGCTTAAATATCGCGCGATGGACCTGATTCCTTATCTTTACTGCCTCTCAAAGTCGGATCAAAAACAACTATACACACGTAGCTTTTTTTTTTTGTTTAAATGCTCGCCGGACGATGACGATTTCGCTGTCCGACTAATCGTATCCCGAGCGATCAATTAAGGTTAAGTCACGCACATTTTCACGCACTGGGCACCTCTATAACTTAGAGCCCGAAACACCATCTGAATGAGCTACAAGAAAGGCTTAAATATCGCGCGATGGACCTGATTCCTTATCTTTACTGCCTCTCAAAGTCGCATCAAAAACAACTATACACACGTAGCTTTTTTTTGTTGTTTAAATGCTCGCCGGACGATGGCGATTTCGCCGTCCGACTAATGGTATCCAGAGCGATCAATTAAGGTTAAGTCGAGCGGCGTAACCACGCACGTAATTCAGGGTCAAGTTGAACGACCCAGACGAATGAAAAGCAGGGACATAAACGACAAAAAAAAAAGCGGCGACGAGCGCATTTATATTCGTGAATCTCGAATCGATGAATTGAGGGCAGGCTGGACAGTGGCGGCGGCGGAGTAGGAGAGAGGAGCGCTTCATCGAGACCGAGTCAAAAAGAAGAGGAAGAGGGGAAGAACTACGCGGTCGGGCAAACTTCGTTTTCTCGTCGCCATGGAAACGGTCTCGGCCGCTCCCGCGCGCACGCTTCGCAAGAGACGTGGTCCTGGAAAGACGACGCGCTGCGACGCTCGCTGGCTGTCGTCAACGCGACAGAAGATAGGAAGATAGAAAAAGCGACGACGATGAAAAGCACATAAAGTCGAAAGGTCACCGTAAAAGCGAACGAAGATAACACCACGGGTAAATGAACTACAAGCGCAAGTCAAAGAAAGAAGAAAGAAAGGAGCGGCTCCTGGTCGTAGAGGAGATGAACTCGGTTCCCGGGACTCCCGTTGCTAATGGAGACAGGAACAGAAAACGAAAGAGTAGTGCTGCAAGGAAAGGGAGGTCGGGTTGAACGAAGCAACGCGCGACTCTCCCGAATGTGTTCGTTCTTTTCTATTTCATGTTCTCTTATTTATTTTTTTCTCCCTGCTTCCAAACTTGCTGGGGCTCTTTGACCATGGCGCATATGGCGTCGCGAGGCAAGCTACTACACGACCCGTCCTGCCCTCTAACGGGCTCTGACTCCGTGTCGCCACTAGGTGGCGCTTCCTCTGCCTGTTTTTCTCGTAGTTCTTAGTCTTCGTTTCTTGCTGCTTGCTTGTTTGCTTTCTGCCTTTCTTCATATTTGTTGCGTCACATCTTCCCTAGTGTGAGCTTTTTTATTTCTCCTCTTATGGCAAAGGCCTTCCTTGGAAGCGCGCTCAACCGAGTTCAGCCGTGAACTGAGGCGCATCGCTTAGGAGACGAGGCCACGCTCCAGCGAGATCAAAGAAGGCTCGCGTATACACGTTAGGAATGAAAGAGGGCATACTCAAGGGAGATGGAACGGAGGCTGCAAGGGCTGAAGGGGAACCCAGCACGCGTTAACCGGCCATTCCTTCCTTCGGGCTTTCTGTACATTAATGTGATTTCTTGCAATACGCGTCCCGCTACCTCTTCCTGCGTCCGGTATCCTCCTCTTCCCCCCCCCCCCCCCCCCCCCGCTATCATTCCTTGTGCATCCTCGCAGCCTTTCATAAACTTGACAAAACACGTTAAAAGTGTATTTTAATTTTTACTGTAGGCAGCGCTAGAGGTCTCCTTGCTCCACAGTGCACCCAAAACATCAAACGCGTGATATGATAAACTTGTTATGTAATGACCAGTATTGATATACGCTCGCCCTGTGCGTTGGCGTCAAGTGTGTGGACGTCTGTGCTTAAACGACTCACGATTCTGTTTCGTTTCCGGTTTAAGTGAATGTCAGGCGTATTAGTTACGGAATTATTGGGTCGTTGAGTACAACTGCTGCTTCTGAACGTTCGTTTACAGGCTAGTTAGCTTTTTACTATTCGGTATGTTTTAGACTAAGGCTCAAAACAACTCCTGTAGTCAAAGTCAAAGGAGAGGTACCTATGCTGCCCATTGTTACTACCTACCAGTCATGCGCGTTTATACAGAGGAGTGCCCATTGTGCGAAAGCGAAAGGTGTAAAGTGAGATTCCAATTGGTTGATTGAAAGTTTCGATTAGTTGGCGCTGTGACTTGGCAGCGATTTTCGATCACAACCGTGAATAAATATTTCTGAAGGCATATCACCAGCTGTAGCGCCTGTTTTGTCATGTATTGAAGTTTGCTCAATAGATGAAGGCAAGAAATGTTTCGAATGAGGCGATGCCTCGAACTGAGAGTTGCCGATCGAAGGGTTTATTCTTTTTTTGAACAAAATTGCACCAGTGCGTTCGTTTTTTTTCTCTGTTTCTTTTTCTTTACATCCCTGTAAGGATGATGTGGAGATACTGATATTTTCAGCAAGTAGGGACAATGAGGTTTTTTGAACATAGCTACAACTGAAAGAAATTATATTGAAAACTTGTTTTCTTTTCTTTTAGATCATTCTTTTTTTTTTCAGTCAATGCAATTTTCAGAAACAGGCTGATGTTGTCAGGTATGCATTTGTCAGAACAGTTTACTTCTATGAAGTGAGGGTTATTGCTATGCGCCCTGTTTCACGAAAATTCTGCGGCATTGTGGATGCTACAAGTGCCGGCAACGAATAAAAGGCCGAATTATCAAACCCGTTCGCAACTTGTAACAGTCCTAATTGGCCGGAGCTTTAATAACGTGCGCCTAATTCAGCGACCTGGATGCGAGAAGTTTAGAAGAGCGATTCTCGTTTTCACGATTTTCGAAATGACTGGCACGAGGCAGTCATGAACAGTCCTTGAGTTTGAAGACTCTCGAAGGTTCTGATTGCTATTTGCTGCGGCCGCCGCGGTGGCTGAGTGGTTATGGCGCTCGGCTACCGGCCCGAAAGACGCGGGTTCGATCCCGGCCACGGCGGTCGAATTTCGATGGAGGCGAAATTCTAGAGGCCCGTGTGCTGTGCGATGTCAGTACACGTAAAAGAACCCCAGGTGGTCGAAATTTCCGGAGCCCTTCACTACGGCGTCCCTCATAGCCTGAGTCACTTTGGGACGTTAAACACTCATAAACCAAGCCTATTTGCTGCGCTAATGTGGCTTTCGCAACAACGTTACATAAAGTGTAGTTATAAACATAAAGTATATTCGAGGCATCGCATATATAGTCTACTACAGAAGACGGTGACTCTGAATAAGGCTTATACTTGAGCTAGTTGGTACGTTGTCCTTGTTCAGGCAATACTATCAAGTGGTTTGTTTCTCCTCACACGAGCAGACTTTATGAAATTTTTTTACGGCTCAAAAGGCTTGGAAGCAGACGTGTCGCCTGGCTCTGTAGCTAGACTTGGGACGGTTGAGGACGTGAGTTCTTTCCGGGTTCGAGAGATTAGTGTGGCTAAGAGTGCTAATCGGGCCGTGCACCCCTGAAGGTGCTAAAAGATACAGCAAGTGGTGAGGACAGCATTTTGTGAAGTTGCAATCACTCTTGCGATGTGTCTTCACAAGTGCGCGGCAAGGTACGCACTCCCAAAAACTGTTCAAACTACTACGTACCCTATTCATCTGCTCTGCGCGTTCCCGGCCTTTTTCTCTCGTAAACTGTGGCGCCGCAACCCGCACATGCCTGTTTTAATGACGGTTCCGAAGAGGCACCGTCGCCACGTGTTTCAACGAGCCTCGTACAGTGTGATTATGCTCAGCATTTCTGAAGAAGTCATTGATTATGTCTCAAGAGATTTCTCAGGTTTCAGTGACAGCCCCAAATTTTGGCATAAAAAGTTGGCCATGGGCAGCACCCATCATTCTACTTCACACAAAAGCTGAGGAAAAAAGAAATTGAAAGATGCATGCACTACACTTTCTCCGCTGTGGACCTGAGTAAACATTTTCGCAACCTTCTGGTGGAAAACAATGTCTTCTATATGTTCAAAAAAGCATGCTGAGGCCCCACAAAAGAAGAAAATATTTAGACCATTGTAAATATAGGAGATTTTGTGCAATTCATCATTAAAGACGGGATAGTCAATGCTGCTTGTGTTGAGTCTTACCGTGCAATGCTAAGTTTCCTCAACAAGAAATCGGTTTCTTTTCTTTCTACACATAATTAGGATTTTGTATACGCCGGCTTTTTTTCGATTTCGTTATTGTTTTTTCACCCACCAAGCTCATGCGTGGCCTAGCTTTATCGCCAATTTAGGCTTATTTCGTTACCCACCCGCTTACACCGCGACTTTATTGGTTGCTTGGCAGGAAAGATTGAATTAAAGAGAGGCGAGGAAGCCCATTAACATCGACCGGGTTCTTCGCGCGTAAGTCAGTTAAGTGTAAGATTTACTACAGCCGGATAAAACTAGTGTGACGTATCAATTACATCTTTTTAGCATTCCTCCGCTGTATACCCTGTTTTCCTTCGTTGCATTCAGTCGTTCAGTGCACATGGTCTTGGACGAGGTATATATATGAGGTCCGCGTTGTAACTCACCAGTAATGGGGATTCGTTCCTTAAATAATCCTCGGATTTGTCTTAAATAGCTTAATTTTTTCAGTAAAAAATGCTCCTTAATTCGGGTAGAAAAAACCACAAAGTCTACAAAACACTAGAACAGACCTTAAGACAATTACATTAAATAAAATAGTGCGCAATCTTGTTTCAGCGTCGTTTTGCTACTTAATAGAAAGCAGCCACGTCGTCTTATACATGACAGCATGCTCTTGTAATTATGTACTCCTGATGAGAAAGCATTTGCTCGATAAATGACAACTTTCTCTAACAGAATCCAGCCATCACGTTTTAACCATGGCATCATGCTGCTGTATCCATGTGCTCCTTAAAATCTAGGAAGTAAGCCTTTGCTCCACGAAAGACGGCTTTCCCCATAACCGGGCTCAAACCTTCGCGCGTGCTTATGCTGCGTTGCAGTGCAGCCGCCATCACCGGCGCCGTCGCAGCTTCCCGTCGGGGCTCCTCCCCCAGCTGGAGCAGCGTTCGATCGGCGCCGGAGCGGCTCCGGACGTCGCGGATGAGGGAGGAGGAGGCCCTGCGGATGCGGTCTCCGTGGCAACGGCCAATGGGAGCGCCGCGGGGCTGCGTGGGCGTGTCCCCCTGGCAGCCGTCGCCGGGCGCGCTTTTATAAGACTCGGGCCGGGCGCATTGGGCGCGATAACTTCGTTAGTCATTGCTCGTTAGTCAGGCCCCAAGGCTGCCGCAGCGCTGGACGGCCGGTTCCAGCTGTGGAGCAGCGCCATGGCGGCGGCTGCCGCCGCCGTGGCCGCCGAAGACCCGAGGCTCCAGGCGCCGGTGTCGGTGGCCGGCGATGAGCGGCTCGGCGTCGTGCCGTCGACGCACGGCGGGCAGCCCGACTGCGGCGGCGACAAGCGCAAGACCGAGCTGGCGTCGCCGCTGTACGCGCTCCAGGAGCCGAGACACCGCGACGGACAGCTCCAAGGACAGGGTGAGTTGTTCTTGTGCCGCTGCTGGCAACGCCGCGCCGTGGCGGCGATCGATGGCCGTAGAGGCCTAATGTCATTAGGGCCCCCCATCAATGCCTTAACGAGCTCGCCCGGAGGCGGGGTTCCCGGCGCGCGCCGCCTTCGGACACCGGCGGCGAGAAATGAAACAGGCGGAGAGGAAAAAAAAAGCCGGTTCTCAAAAAATGAACGGTGAAAACAGTGCGGCACTTACGAGAAGAGATGCGAGTGGATGCGATCGCCCGAGCGAGGTCGCCGATCGCTGGACAAAAAGCTCGGGTCGGGGCTCGAACCGAATCTCGTAACCACTCCTCGACGATCGGCTTTGCAGGCGGATAAATGAACCTTCGCGTGAGAGTTTATGATTCGAGGAGGCAGCGAGCGCTCCTATTGAGTGAAGCCCCTCATCAGCCAGATATAAAAGAGACGCCCGTGCTTTCCAGTAGGTTAATCCATCGCTAGAACTCAGTGTCTTCGTGTTCAAAGATAGGCTGCGGGTTAGTTGAAAGCTGCGAAACGCATTGAGTTCACAAGTTGATGGAGCAGCGGCTATAAACGCACTCAGAATCTTCTGAGTATATTTGAGAGAAACCGGTAGCTCACGCGTACGAACTCGACTTGTTGATAGCACCACGATGGAACTTGACTTCACGGATGCGACATGTGGATCTTCGCGGCAGCTAAGCTTTCGGTAAGACGCACTGCCAACTGGCAAACAAAAGCTTGGTTAGAGTGTCCATTCTAGCGAGCCCCAATTAGATGAACAAGCTAAAAGGATTCTGTGAAAAGATCGCGATGCTCAGGTCACCCGCTCGATGTCACCTTTCCTGCATATTCGTCAGTCGGATTACTGAACGTTTCGTACTGCTAATTCAAGGCACAAGAGAAAAGAAGACAGAGGGGTGACGATTGTTCATCTGCCGATGCAAACGAGCATCAGTTCCGAGAGATCACTCGTGAGGAATCTAAGGACATTGATAGTTCGGGGAAGCAAAGCAATCGAAGAGCGAGACCAAACTTGCACGGCTGACTCATGCTGAGAGACCGACTTTCCACGGCTGGCTTGCAGTGGCTGTAGTTTGTACGTGTCGAAGTTAAAACGCACGCATGCCGTTCTCTTTGCCAAGCATGGAAATTATCATAGCGCCGCAGTTCACAGTAATCGCGTAATTGCAAGTCACTAGCTTTCGACAAAGCAAGCACCTCCGAAAAGTCAAACATGCTATCAGTTTGCAGCAGCACGTGTCCTTCACATATAGCGTGGCTCAACGGTAAGGTTACTGTGCACTTAAAGGATGCGAGATTTCTTTTCTGAAACTGTACAAGCATGAATAATAAGCGAGAACTTCCGAATCTGGTCATAGGTGTATATATGTAATTATTCACAAATTGGAGACAAGGTGCGCACGTGAACGTCATCGATTTCCGCATGCGTCACGATTAACGATGATACCTTTAAATAGCGCGCAATGGTTTTCAACAAGAATAACACAGAACAAGGTGTTCGATGTGCATTTGGCAGGATTCCTTGGCGCAGAGGTTTCATGTGGAGGCATTCAGGGCCGCCTTATCCGCCCAGTGACTTGCTGTATAACGTTTGCTCTGAAAACGCCACGGCTTATAACAAATGTTGAGGGTTATTCAGATGCGCCTATTCGCCTCATCAAACAGTAATTAGATAAACCGGACGGATTACTTGAACCCTCTCTTTAATCCGCTCGCATTAACCCCGCGTTGCCTTTTTTTTCCCGTCTTTTAGGACGTAGGAACAAGTGATACGGCATCAGATGTAAGGGTACCGACTTGTGATTTTTTATGCAAACGATACCTCTCTTCCAGAGCAATTGCTAATCAAAACCTAGCTCAAACGAAACGTAGTTTGAACATTACTATTTAAACCTTTAGCGCCACGGTGGATCCGGAACTTAGGCATTCTACCACTGGACTAAAGGTTAAACGATTTCCGGATTCGCAGGCCCGTATTAAAGTGGAGCGAAAATTGGTTAAGAGTAATTAAACGTAAACCTAATAGAAACTGCCTTCTCTGTGTCGTATTTCATAGATACGGCGCAAGGCTACCAAGTGCAAATAACAAAAGGCGAATTTTCTTGCTCAAGAACAGCACTCAGGCTATGACTCACGCCATTGCGAAAGGCTACAGTTTGGTTCTGACCGACACCTGGGAAGCTTTAATGCGCACAGAATCATCTATGGCACACAGATGTACCGTAATATAACCCACGAATGCTAGCGCTCAGTAGTGCTGTATTTTCGAATGCCATAACCACAGGACTAGCGCAGCTAGTATTCAGGGTGCGAACAGAAATAAAAACATGCAGTCCGCTCGTTCCTCACTTTTAACTCAATGCACAAAGTATTTCCTCCTTCCAAGGTGAATTAGTCATGCCGCAGCAATTTTTCCCCGAAGGCTTGTGCTCTATCCGAAAAAAACGCCCTGCGTTGTAAACTGTAGCTTAAATATCTAGTTTATGAAATCGCGATAGTATTTTCATGCGTTGATAGCCTGTATTCTGAAAATCAACTAGTAAACAGTTGTGTCCCTGCAGTCAGTGGAAGGCAAACTTCAGGACATGCAAACTTGATATTTCGGTTGGCAAGAAACTCCGGCGCCGAAGCAGCTCTTAAGTGCTGCACACCATAGCTGACTCCAACGCTCGCGCCTTACAGCTTACAGTCTCTAACAACGCAGAAACAGTTGTGCGTAGCTGCTATCACTCTAGAACAATCTGTTCGCATCTTGCTTCGAAAAGTGATGAATCCGCGTGCCAATGGCTTTCTACACAAACAAACAAACATTAGAAAGCTTTGCGACAACATAATATAAAGCGCGTGACCATTCACGCCATGCTGATGTATTTTCCATAGTGATGTGCGTTTTGTTTAGAGACGTATGCACAGATTCTGACACACGCTAATGGGTTTTCTCGCGATCGTGGTCGCGATGCTTGCCGTTATGATGGCTTTGCCTCAATATAGATATTTCTGCAGCAAAGCCACATTAACAGTACGAAGCTTCATAACTCACGATAAGCGGTCTGGTGTAGTACTTGACAACGTTTCATTTCGTTTTCATCTAATTTCGTCTTCTTCCATTGGTCACTGCCTCCGGTAACGTAGGTCTTGTGGAATGGCGTCACGCTGACTATGGTATAAACAATATTCCCATCATAACACAGCATTCTGGTGAGTTGGTAGGTCTGCATGGGGGAAGCCATTCATAAAAAGACTACAACTGAGAAAAAGAGGGGGGGAGGGGGGGGGGGGGAGGCTCTTCAATGAAGAACGGGGATTTTAGCTGGCGTGTTAAAAACGCTGAGGAGAGGTTTCGGTAGAGAAAGGAGGTAAGAGCAGGGAGCAGAAAAAAATTTAAAGTATAATTATGCGCTCATTGGATTGAGGTGAGGAATGTAGGATTTCGAAGAGGAATGTAGGATTTCAAAGTTAATGAAAAAGTACAAAAGACAAAGAAATAGCCAGCGTGTCCTGTCCTTCTTTCTCTTTTCTACCGTTCTTTTTTATTTTTTTTTTTGAGGGGGGGGGGGTTGGTTTCCACTATGCACGTCCATGATGCCACTTCCTTGCATAAACTTGCACCACCTTCATGCCGCACTGGCGGACCCGAGCCAACGCCAACAAATGACTGCACATGACGACAACATTGACCCGCTTAACAAGCTCAATCGCCGCTTATTCCGCCTCGGAAGAGAAGCTGTGCAGCGCTTCTACAATGAAGCATTGTCCCTGTGACCCGGCCGGACTGGATGCGGCGCCATGGCCAGACTATACTTGACTGTGATTGGTCATTTTTCCCCCCTTCCTTTTGCTTTCGTTGTGAATGACATCAAGAACGAAATGGTTTGTTTGGTTTGTGGGGTTTAACGTCCCAAAGCGACTGAGAGACGCCGTAGTGGACTGCTCCGGGTAATTCGACCACCTGGGATTCTTTAACACACACTGAAGTCGCGCAGTACACGGGCCTCTAGAATTTCATCTCCATCGAATGCGGCCACCGCGGCCGGGATCGAATTCGCGTCTTTCGGGTCAGCAGCCGAGCCTCAAGCACCAAATGGAATGAAAATGCATTGAAACGTTGCGGAATATGGCTACTGGACTTATTGATACAATGTATCTCAAACACCATTTTAATTCACTCCCACACATTAGAGCCCGTGACTCCGACTTTCATCTTCCCGACTGCAATCTAGGGCCACTCGATAACAAGAGCTATAATCTTAGGCTTCCACTCACGGTTTTTAGAGACTTTTGTCCTCGATTATGCAAGAGCGCACCTCTTCGCTATTGCGAGAACATGTATAATGAGGTAATATAATTAATTTTTCCCAACCCAGTTCTAGGCGTTCATTCTGTTTGTGAATATAGCCTTGCCCTTTGAGCGTCAGGCTAACCAAAGTCACCATAATATTCAAAGTGGCTGATACTTACACTTGTGTGTGGTAGTGACGTGAAATGACATATCACTGTCTTGAAATCAAATTAAACTTTGGCACGTAACCTTTAATCAAGCAGGGCTAATTATGATTTCAAATTCGGTTCGTATCGCGTCGCGTCGTACATTGCTATGGGTAGCCTTCCAATGATGTCAATAAGTATAATTATGCCATTGATATCTAATATTATTTCTACCAATGAATTTCGCGGCGGGCGCGGTTGCGCTTTTCGCTTCCGCAACTCGCGTGTTCATGCTTGCATTCTCACCTGCAAACGCGTAGTGTCGTCTTGGGCATAGCTATTTGGTCACGTATCAGTCACGAAACTCCACACGGCGTCCATGTATCTAAACGCGCCGCACTGGCGGATCCAAAACTTGGAGGTTTGCTGACTGTCAGGACACTCGCAAAGTCGAATAAACTGTTGACTGCTCAGAACACAATGAAAAAGAAGCTTTGAAGGCCACTGGTGTTGTGCTGGCTGCTGGTTCTTCGTGACGACATGGGGCTGCGCAGTGCTACGCAAAACATGGTCTTTGCGACGAGAAGGTTTTTCGATGAGCAAAGTTCCAAATGCATCCTAAACATAACGATATAACTTCTTATCCTAACGACAGCGCTTTCTGTAGCATTGCGCAGGCACCATCTCAGCTTCAAACGCCTTTCAGGTAAAACCGTTGCATTCAATTCATCCGCTTTGCCGCAGGCTATTGTTCACTGGAATGGTCTTCCGGAACACATCGTCAATATTCGTGATCCAGCTTCTTTTAGGACCGAAATAACAGCCATTTTTTCTAATTACTGACGCGTCAATAACTATTGTATAATGATGTTCTTACTGTTTAATGAGTACTAACAGTCAATCAGCATTATATAATCATGTCATACATGCTCATTCATGATCCAGCTTCTTTTGGACCGAAATAACAGCCATTTTTTCTAATTACTGACGCGTCAATAACTATTGTATAATGATGTTCTTACTGTTTAATGAGTACTAACAGTCAATCAGCATTATATAATCATGTCATTCATGCTCCTGTTATTACCCCTATTTATGTAATCCCCCCCTCACACAATACTCCATGCTTGGAGCCTGTGAGGCAACGTGAATAAATAAATATTGTCAGAATATAACTAGCACCATCCAGACATCAGCCTTGCAATACTACAAAAAATTGCTAAAAATTCTGGGCAGCCAATGCCGGTCGGTGTTTGCGATATTTTTTTTTCTATTTCAGTTTACATCTGCGGCACAATGGGTGCCTCTTTTCGGTGCTGAAACAAAAGTTGGCAAACGTCTGTGTATACACCGATGTCCTCATTGGATTGTATACGCCGAAATACACCGCTTATAGATGGAAATCGGTTAGTTTCGCGGATTTGGATAATACGTAATTTTGTACTCAAATAGGGCTGATTACATTGACAGAGGTTTTGAGTGCTTGTCGGAGATGAGCTCTTGCCATTTGGGCAAAAATAAAAAATGTGTTGATAGATTTGACAGTCAGCGCCCGTCCCCGTGCTTCCATGTTTGACTTCTGTCCTGTTCTTAGCGCTGTTCCTACACCATGCAATACCAACTAGCCCGTCAACTCGCTCTCCAAAAGAAATGTAAGTCCCGACCGCATCTACAAGTTCTCACCGCTGTCGTTCAAACCACGCAATTGTCTTCACAATAGTGTTCGGTGTTCGCACAATATATCTGAGCGCAAGAGCAGGCCATCGTATGCCGTAAAATATCGCTCCAGCTAATAAAAGCATCTAATCCTAAACGCATTTATTCTGACGCGCATGCGCACAACGTTACTCGTAGTGACCACAGCTGTAGCAAAGTTCCACTAAAGTGTTCCAAGAGTAGAGCAATATTTCTTCGGCACAGGTCACGATACCTCCGAAAAAAAAAAGCGATTGCATTCATGAAAATGGACCACTTGCGGAAATCTGTAAGTCAGCTTTTCCGAAAGGCTTGTTTTCTAACCAAAAGGTCTAGTTCCCAGAGGACACTCTCACATTATTTGTGGAAACAGTCTGTGGAGCCTTAGGATTCGGCCCAAATTCCGACTAAATTCCGACTAAAATTCCGCGCTAAATTCTCTCTTCACATAGCGAAATAAACAAAAAAGAAAACAATGAAACCAGGAACTCGCTTTTCTATTATGCCTTGCGGCTTTTTTTGTGCCACGAAGCACTGCTAGAAGTGCAGATAATTTAGGCCTGGCGACGGTCTGACTGCTCCAAAGTGTACTGCATACCGATTAGTCATCAACGTGATCCGCGCCCGACCATGATGGGTTCGTGGCCTGACCGTCTTGTTGCGCATTATCCTCGGGACGCTGATGCAGACGCGGTGACCTATAACCCCGTCGAGAATTGTGTTATTCGCCTGCCTCAAGGAGGTCGTTATCGCTCGTTAAGTGAACAGGACTCAGATGTCCTTGATTCCCTCGTCCCTTCAAAAACAAGAAAATGCCGGTTCCCTAGATCACAGTTCCTACAAAAATGCTTTTGTTCAGAATTGTTGGGTATGTGCTTTCCTAGCATCTACTGCGGTGCTAGAGGAGGTTGACCACGATCCCATATCATATATAGTACCATTTTACTCTTCCGACAGCTCCCTCGGAGCCATCATTAAGACAACTGGCGACATTCGAGAGGTTATTCAGAAGGGAAAACCTGACTCTCTTCGTTTCCACAAATAATGCGAGTGCCGTCTGGGAACGAGACCGTTTGGTTGGAGAACAAGCCCTGCGAAGAAGCTGACTTACAGATTTCCGCAATTGGTCTACTGTCGCGTTGCGCACCTCAAAGTCCTAACGAAAAAATACCAGCCATGAAAGGAATGCTAAACCAGGTTTTTTTTGCATTATGCATCATACCAGGAAATTATGGACAAACGTATTTTTCCAAGCGCAAGATGTTTATAAACCCAATTCGCTCGCATATCGTAAGATTGCAGCATAACAATCAATCTATCCGCAGATCCCTCCTCAAGACGCTTCTAGTTTTCTGCTGTTTGTTGTCAGAAACGCATCCCATTCGTTTTTACGGCAGCTTGAATTAACTACTTGCTACGAGCACGAGACAAACTTTAAAAAGCAAGATTTTGCAACGCATCAGAATTTTAGGCCATTCCCATCAAAACTTTCAAAATAGTAGTTTACAATATTCCCCAGTTGTCTCCCAATTAAAATAGTGTCCACGAAAGCTGAACTTCTTCAGTGCATTTAGCTGAAGTTATGGTTGATTTTTCTTTTGCCTTAGCAAAAGCTTTCTGAAATTGCCATTTGTATTTTCCGCGCTGCCTAAGTATTCGGTACCCGTCGTCTGCAACATCATAGTATTACTTCTCACCGAGGAACAGAATCGAAACTATTTGAGCATAGTGACCCTGCGACGTTTAAAAAAAAAGCAGAAACACCACTTGAAGTGAGCATTAAAAAGTACAATAGGAATTAATTCTGTAGAAACGGCGCATGAGAGGTATTTCACGACACTGTACCAGTTAAAGCGATGTCCATCTAGGATCGCCAGCGTCGGCAGGTATGTCCGTACCTTATAGGTTTTATTGATTAATAAAGGCTCTGAAAGAAGAAGAAACGGGCTTTGGCAGGGCATGTAATCCGAAGGCAAGATAACCGATGGTCATTGAGGGTAACAGTGGATTCCAAGAGAAGGCATGCGTGGGGCAGATTAGGTAGGCAGACGAGATTAAGAAGTTTGCAGGCATATACGGTGGGCGCAGCTGGCAAAGGACAGGGTTGATTGGAGAGCCATGTGAGAGATTTTTGCCCTGCGGTGGGGGTAGTCAGGCTGATGATGATGATGAAAGGCTCTGGAGCGTGGATGAAGAGATTAAATAGTGACTCTTTAAGCTTATTTTGCGACCTGCATACTGAAACTGAAACTCGCTTTAGTGTCTCTTTTAGCAGGTCTGACCTTACGTGGTGTATATCTTTTTGACAACAGCTCCATAAAAAAAATAGAAATAAACGGGAATACTAATTCAATCAAATTATCCACTCATATGTGCGTGAATGTGGATAATGTTTGTTTTTTTCGTCTACAGCGACCACCACTCCTAGATGCCGCACAACCCAATCAAAGGCTCATCGCTCACGCTCCAAGAGGCGCGTTACTTTGCTCCGCAGGTGGCAGCTCCCGGCGACATGAATTTATCGTTCCGAATATGCCTACGAGGACGCATGGCGAGCTTGTTCCGAGCGGGGTGCGATTATGCACGGCCCATGGAGCAGCGTACGCAAGCGTGCACACGTACGCCATCACATTGCCGCGAATGCGCACCGCGCCGTGAAGCGAGTCTTTTCTGATGCTGCGGCCAGTTCAGCGCGACGCGAGTCGGATGCGGTTCTGGCCATCCCTCCCTTTTCACCCTCCTATTTTGAGCTACTCAGACCCCGCCTACTACGCACCGAGAAAGAGCCGCACTTCGGCGGACGTGTCAGCGGGGAGTCCGGTGCCCCCGCTGCGACGAAGAGGAGAGCGCCTTCTGTCGGGGCGGGACTGAGCGTCACGCTAGCGCGGAAGCCGTCTGGCGGTGCCTTGGAGCCTAGCAGTGCTGCGACTACGGAGGTAGCTCGGCTTGGTGTACACCGCCATCGCGCCGCGCTGTCCTGATGGAAGTCAGGTTTCGAGAGATCCTGATGCCCCATGGCGACTAGATCCACAGTAGATCACCTGAGCGTGTCTGGGTGCATGGCGACATGTGGTACTGGGCTGCCGAAAGTAACTTAACGGGTTCAAGTTCGACCGCACTGAAAAATGAAAAATTGTTCTTTTGGGGAAAGCAAATGGCGCAGTATCTGTCTCACATATCGGCGGACACCTGAACCGCGCCGTAAGGGAAGGGATAAAAGAGGGAAGAAAAAACGAAGAAAGGAAGAGAGAGGTGCCGTATTGGAGGGCTCCGGAATAATTTCGACCAACTGGGGATCTTTTGACGTGCACTGACATCGCACAGCTCACGGGCGCCTTAGCGTTTCGTCTCCATCGAAACGCGGCCGCCGCGGCCGGGATCGAACCCGGGAACTCTGGATCAGTAGCCGAGCGCCCTAACCACTGAGCCACCGCGGTGAGTCGGCCATATTTCACTCGAGGCGAAGCTTCGGGGCATGCGAATCTTCGATAGAAACGAAACTTCGATGGAGGCTTAACTTCGGTGGAGGCTAAATTTCGGTGCACGGCAATTAACAGTCGTCGGACGGTCCAAATGAATTCCGGAGCCCTACGTTACAACGCGCATCAATCAACAGCGTTGAATCGGCCGGTAAAAAATTTATCATTTAATTATTCTCCAAACCACGACAACACGCCTTCGCTTTTAACACGATAGCTGCTTGTGACCATTTACATTTATAAATTGTTGTTATTCTGGTTGGTCATCGCTAAAGAATTTCTGAATTTCCTTCTGTCTTATTTGTCGCTTTATTGCGAATACCTTCCTACAGCGACAGGCAATGCTAGCTACGTTTTTTCTTCTTTTACCACATGCTTGGGAATATGTTTTGCTGCTCCCTCGCAAAACAACAACATAAAGACATATCACGTAACGTTGGTAACTCATATGCTTTGCAGAAAACTTATTCATAAAGCCAAACGTTCTTATTCGCACAAAGCTAAGAATGCGACAGAGGACTGTGCTAAAACTAAACCGAGGGGGAAATGAACTGAGCTTCACTGCAACGGAACTGTAATAAGAACGACTATCGAACCTACTAGAACAAGTGAACGCGATTCATATGCTGCATAGAGCACGCTGCTGTCAGCCTCACAAACCAGGTGTCTCATAACAAAAATAAGTGCGATAGAGTTCGAATGAATCGTGATTTTTGTGACGAAGCGCAGGCGCCTGCGAAAGACGCCAGCAGAGGTAATAGTGAGTAGGTGCAAAGAATTGCCGTGTTTCCTAATTCAAAAAGAAAACGAGAATGATGACAATAAATAAAACGAGAGTAAAATGTTGAGAGGAGTGGGCTATTTTATGTGTCTCAACTATCATTTCTTGTGCGTCTAAGCTACAAATATGTCTCGAAATCATAATTTATATTCAGCTTATTCCCAATTCAACCCAACGCACAGAGTAAATTTGAGTACCGTTTTCATGGACTTGAAACGGCGACATCACCAACGAACTTAACAACTTAATAGAATAATAGGTGCGGCTAACTTGACATGTTTAGCTATTTCTTCGCCTGTATGCTTATTTTCTCTGGCTTGAAAACTTCAGCGATTAAAACATTTATACGAATAAAATGCACAAAAGCAATGAAGAAGCTAATCAAGACGAGAGCTTTCAATGCTCCAAATGCAATGCCTGTTCTTGGTGAACATCTGCAGACATCAGCGCGTGTAACTCAGATTACTCGGTCGTTTATGTCGACTGCTAACAACAGGGAGATTTTTTTTTCCGTCGGGGCAGAAAGAGAATACGTGATGTGTAAAACTGGGTGCATTGTCATCCTGAAGATTGTGGCAGTAAATCATTAGGGCAGTGACGTAAACCTTTTCATGAAATAGAAAAGCAAAAAAAAGAAATACAGGTCCCGGCCAAGTTCGCAAAAAACTGCGGTGCGTCTGCATAGTTAAATGCGGATCCCGGAGGCCAGACTAAACAACCTTTCTCTTCACAACGGTGATCACGGAGACGTTTTCGTTGTAGACGTCACGAGTTTTATTTGAGTATCGAGAAAATTTTTAAATACAATTTTCTTAGCTATAAAGCTTGCTACCGGACAAAGATCAACCTACTAAGAAGGGCTTCGGAATCGATTTTTGTTAGAGAAATTCGTGGCGCCCTATCCATAAATATTTAGATGAGAATGCGCGTACTGTTGTCCTTTGCTTGAGAATACATATTATCAATACGTACCCAGAAACACATCATTTGCGTTTTCGTGCGGGAAAGCCAACTACTTTAATCCTGTTCACTAAGCGAAAATAGTACCGACTCCGGAAAGTGGAATAAAGTTCAAATGTATGCAGTTCCGCTTGTATCGGTTATTCTGTAAGTTGTGCTCAAAATTCCGCTCCCAAGCATATTTACAGTAGTGACGTCTAACACCTGGACGCCGTTAATGCGGTGTAAAGATTATTGCAGACATTATTTTTGAGGTTCCCGCGAACAAAATGTAGACCCTACATGCTTTTTTTTTTGGTAGCCTGCATACCTCCGTTTTGTAAAATGCAATCTACTATACTAGTTGAGTGTTTCTAGCCCCATTTCCCGAGGAAGAGCAGAAATTAATTACGACGGTAATTGCCCAATAGCATCCTCCTGAACACAGCTGCAAGGAAAGCCTACACAGCTTTCTGAAAGTCACCACAGTCAAAATAAAGTTTTCCCTAGTACGGGGCTTGAACCCACAACCATCGCCTGCTCGGGACAGTCGCTCTTCATGCAGAGCTAACCAGGGCGGTTATAAAAAACTCAAATTGGAAACAATGTTAGCTCAGTAGGGAAACAATGATGTACGAAAGGGTAAAAAATGCATCCTAAGGATAATAAGCTCGCATATTCAATGGCAGACTTCGTCATCGACGCCCCAGCCTCCTTTATAACTGTGACGTATGTTGCGACGTGCCTAGGATAGTATACAAGAGTAGTAAGAAAGTCCAACGCCTTTTTCAAATGCTGTCTCTGGGCCAAGCCTAGCCGAGAGTTAACTTCATACAGCTACGGCTTCCTTCCGTATACAACCGCTTGCTCTTCACACAAAGCAAACAGAAATACAAACTGCAAAAGCAACCACCTCACTTGCTCCGCACCCGCGAAATCGTGCACATGTAGACAATAGTACGTGCAAGGTGCATCTGTTCCTGCCTTCTCGTCCCTGCGGCGTTTCCGCGTGCTCGCTTTCAATGCAGCCCGAAGTGAGAGAGAGATGAAGAGAAAGAGAAGGCACATATGGGGGGGCGGGGGGGGGGGGGGGGCGCCCGCTGCGTTATAGCTGGTCCGCACAAACCGCGCCGCATGACGCCTCGAATTCATTCGACGCGCGCACCTCGTGCATTGTTCCCCATTGTTCTGAGCCGCGGGATGCGCGTGTGACACATTTGCACCGTCGGTGAAACACGATGAACGCGAGTGGCGTTGGGGAGTAGGCGGAGGAGATGAGGCGGCGCTGGTTAGTAACTATATAGGTGAGGTAGGGACAAGTGCGGGTGGGGGGGGGGGGGGGGGATACTAGAGAATAGCTCCCGGTGGGGCGAGTAGCGCACCTCTATTAGAGGAACGGTGGTTGTGGAAATGAGTCGGAGAAGGAGGGGTGACACTGCTCTCTCCATAAAGAGGGGTGACATCGCTAAAGAGACCCGTGCCCCTCGCCACCTCCGCCCGCTACGCTCCCTGCTGAGAGCAGCGCGGGCCCCAGCGGAGCTTTTCAATGATGGCTCACTCCCGCTCGACGCGTGCTTCCCCGCCAGGAAGCGCTGTCAGTCAGTCCTTGCGTCATCCGATGCGGCGAGCTTTGTGCGATCCTGTCGACTGCGCCACGCGTCGGTCGGCGACGAGGTGTCGAGCACAGGCGCCCCTGCGCAAACTTTGCAAGCCGCTGCCGAGTGCTCTACGAGGGTCGATGTGTTGACACAGCGTTGCCACTTTTTTACCGGCGCCGCGATAGTCGCCGCTTATCTCTCTATCACGTGCCTCCTCTTTGTGCCTCGACAAGTGGCACGTGTACACTGACGTGCCTTTTAACGGGTGGCGCGTGCCCATACGCGGGGACAGTTCCCGCTTGTGTTTGGTACGGCCCTGGACAGAGCCGAACAGAGAAATCACCGCAAAATCGCTTCAGTCGGATCAATGTTTATTCGCTTTGTAAGTCCTGCGCTAATAGGTCGCTTACTCTCTCCTATGCCACGGGCGCCGCGGGCAGGGCAGTTTTATTTAATTTTCTTTTGGTCACTCACTAAACGAATCTCTTTGCTGCTTGCACACATGTCTCGTGAACTTCGTTTGAAGTTGTTGCGTTTATTCTCAGCGTCCTTCAACTCCACGCGCCTCGCATTTTCGTCATTTAGAGATATTTTTGCCCAGATAATGCCTGTAATTGGATATAATTATCAGTTATCTATATTTTTATTGTTGTTGCCTTCGTGGATTTTTATTCGTTCGCGAGGACTGGAAAAGAACAGACTTTGTCTTTCTCGCAAGAAGCCTTATGTGCATTTATTAAAATAGGAATCGCGAGGTGCTTACAAAGGGTGCATAACTAGCAGAACAGCCTGATAAACATATTGTAACAAGGTTTCCAGTTAGCCCTAGTCACGCTGGATTAAGCAAGTGGCCTGATGCGCAATAATGCGCACTTGTATGTATGCGTGTATATTCTGCATTTCTTTCTTTTTAGTTATCATAAGTGACATTTGGCTTTGCTCCTCCCACAATTCTGCCAGCTACGCGAAAGTCCACTAAACAAAATAACATTCTTCTGACTTTTTTTTCTTCCTGGCACCAATCTTCTAATTAATTATACCTTCCGAAAACTCATTATACCGGCTGTTTCTAAATCCCAAGAAGTTATCTGTGATGCCGTCATGCATTACAGAGGGTCTGACGCCGTACAACGACATTCTCTATCCCTCACCTGCCTAGCATATAGCGACATCAAATAATGCTCACTGAGGACTAGCGGCTATGCCCATATGGCAGAGAAAGGATGCTTGGCACTCTCGAAGGGCGCAGGACATAACTGCTTCCTGATGCTAAAACTCAAAGGTGACACCTCTGCCTGCAGGTCTACAGGGAGGGGCCGCAATTTTTTTAAAACTGATAATAACAAACAAAAAGAACTCCCGTAACTCCCAGTTCTGCCAACACTTGGCGGGATGAAAGTCATCGCGTTAACCGTCTCTGTCCCGCAGGCGACGGCGGTGCGTTCAAGAAGCTCAAGCTGGAGCCCGGCGTGTCCGAGCTGGGCCTGTCGTCGTGCGGCGGCGGCGGCGGCGTGCTGGCCACCACCGCGTGCAGTCCCACGACGCCCGCGAGGCGGCGCCACCGGACCACCTTCACCCAGGAGCAGCTGCAGGAGCTCGAGGCGGCGTTCGCCAAGAGCCACTACCCGGACATCTACTGCCGCGAGGAGCTGGCACGCATCACCAAGCTCAACGAAGCGCGCATACAGGTGAGCACCGACACACTGCTCAAAAATTCGTCATGTCACGTGACATCTGTGTGGGCAAGAACGATTTCTATGGCACTGTCGAAGTAGTATAGCTGCTCTTCAATATCGTCACATCAAAAAAACGCTTCAAAAGTCGCTCTTCAACTTCATAGCAGCAAAGTTAGACCTAGCTATATCGACGGCATTTCCACTTCATTCATTCTGCGAGGCTAAAACTTATCTGCACCAACCGCATCATGCGAGTTACTTGCCGTGAACGCTTAAGGCATTTGTGCCGCAATTGTTAACGCAGCTCGCTCGTCCCGTCCTCAGTTACCTGCGCGGTTCTCACTGAACACTGCGGTTTCGGAAAGCATTCCAGTTGCCGCAACTCCATGCGGCAGATTTTTCCGCAAGTGTGAACACAGCTTACAGTCCCGTCCATAATTACCTGCGCGGGTCTGACTGGTCACTGCGGTTCCGAAAAGCATTGCACTTGCCGCAACCGCATGCGGCAGGTTTTTTCCGCAAGTGTGAACGCTCCGTTTCCCTCCGCACAGGTGTGGTTCCAGAACCGGCGCGCCAAGTACCGCAAGCAGGAGAAGCAGCTGCAGAAGGCCCTGGCCGCGCCGGCGGCGCTGCCGCCCGCGGCCTGCAACGGCATGATGCGCGGCGTGTACGGCCCACCGCGCACGAGCTCGTACGCGGCCTACGCC
The DNA here is from genome assembly GCF_052857255.1 of Amblyomma americanum. Lineage (NCBI taxonomy): Eukaryota > Metazoa > Arthropoda > Arachnida > Ixodida > Ixodidae > Amblyomma > Amblyomma americanum. Next base: position 167,136,126 of record NC_135501.1, on the reverse strand, counting down.
GCCGCAGCAGCGCACCCGCACCCGGCGGCACGGTACCCGGCGTACGGCGCCGCGGCCCAGCCCTTCGGACACCAGGCCGGCGCCGCGGCCGCCACGTCGCCCGAGGAGGACTGGTACCAGCGCGGCTTCTCGGCCCTCAGGACGCCGCCCGCCGCCGCCGCCACCCAGCACCCCGTCTACCACAGCTAGGCACCGCCGGCGCCGCCCTGCGCTTGCGCTGCCACCCCCGCCGTGTGCTGGCAAGCTTCGCAGCACGGTCGTGCGCCCTGAGTGCGCGGACTCCGTGCGGCTTGACTCAGGGACCACACATACGCCCGCCGTATTTCGAGCGTGTTCGCGACGTTGAGGTTGCAACCTTGGCCACATGAGCAAATTGTCAAGACTAAAAAATGCGGGACAGTTCCTCTCTGTGAGGCTGTACAGTGCCCGCATTCCACTCCACTTCATTGTCTTAAAATAAGGAGTGATATTCCTGCTGACGACAGCACTAGGTCAATGATGCGGAAAACGAGGAGGGGGGGGGGGGGTTCTACCACCCGAGAAAGCAGAAAAGATGAAAGTTAATTGCACACAGTGGCACCTTAAGCACGCTCCTACGGCTGGGCCGTTGTGCGTTCCTTCGAGACTGCCCCTGCTACGCCCGAAGGGCTGACAGGAGCTTGCCGTACCGCCGTATCCCTGGGCCAAGCCGTGAGGGCCAGCACCACCATGGCCAGCACGCACGCATCTCACCGGGTCGCAGCGCAAGCGCAGAGCCGCCGCCGCTCTCTGGTGGACGACGTCACACGCACGCACTCACACGAGCGCCACCGTCCGAGGGAAAAGGAAGACGACGCAAGGCGGGCGACTCCCGCACCGCCGAGGAAGTGAGGAGGCTGCGCCACCGCCGCCGAGCCGCTGCCGCTGTTGCCGCTGCTGCGCGCACACACACATGTGTACTGTACACCCACACCTGCCGCGGTCACCTGCAGCTGCCGACTTACCGCTAGCCACATCCGCCGCCCGCTAGGGCTTGACGCAACCGCGACTTCGTTTCACTGCGTGCAGTCTGGGGTTCACTCGAAGGCGACCGCGCGCGGGGGCCCGAACAAGCTGGCTTGCCCAGTCGTATATATAGGTCTTGTTGAATACGCGAAATCGACGCGAGTGAATCCAGTGATACGAAGGTTAGTTGGGGCTTTGATCCGGGCGCGTTCATGCATATCCTGCCGGCAGGGTCAAACCAGTCACCACACATGTGAGTTCTATGAGTTCTTGTGGACTTTTGTGGGTCGGATTGAAGGATGCCTTGACTCGATCCGACACGACACTAGCTCTGTTTGATCTGCAGGCAGATAACCTTACCCAATGGGCAGGATCCAGCTAGCGGACCAACTGGATCCGCTTCTGTCGGGTTCTGGTAAAAGCCTCTATGCCTGGAGTAGAGAGCGATCTGAGTGGGAATGAAAGATACAGGGTATAAAATAATTCAGATCAATGAGGCTAACTACAATCGCAACCAGCTTAGTAATGCTTATTTAAAGCAAGAAGGAGGATATATTATGTGAGCCCCGCAGCGCCGTTAGGTTCATGAATCAGGTTGGTAGACATAAATGCGCGATACTGCGCGCGAGAGTGCACCACGAATAGTTTATGGTCCAGCAATCAACCCCATGAGCTCGAGACGCTCAGTCCTGGTGACTTTCTTGCGACGTCGTGATAACAGACATAAGACGCCGCCGCGCCTCGCCTTCGGGTAGCTTCAGACCGCACCTCCGCCTCGTGCCATTGAAGCTTCTGGCACGCGCCACAGCGTCTCAATCCCATATCGCGTATTTCGGCGCGGTCGAAACGCTGTGGATATTTCGACGACAGGTCTCGTCCTCATCTGGCCCGCGACAAACAAGTGTCCCTGTAGACACGTGGACACTGGGAATGCCTGCGATTTTAGCGTGTCTGTTTTCCCTTTTGTGTTTTGTTTGTTTAATTATTTACACTTTTAATTCTTAACGAACCTGATTCACAACAACGTCAAAGCAGTCGGATTTTCCAAGTGAGACAGGCTATGCTCGAGACAAGAGACGAGAACAACACCACAGCGTTAGATGTTCGACTTCTAATAACGCACATTGTCTTTACGGTGACCTAGCGGTGTTTCTTGAGCCACCTCACAGTATCACTCTTATCTCTTCTAACTTTGCCTTCAATGAAAATTAAAACAGTTGTGACGGCGTCATAGAGGCATCGAGTGAAAGCGATGCTCACCATTGTACTTACGTTTATTGTGCTTGGAGCCTTCAGATCAAGACATGCAGTTTTTCCTCTTTTTTTTGTCAAAAACCACTAACGGGTGCTCTTTAAACTCAGAGTACGTAAAACAACTCAAAATTGTTGCAAAATATTGCGAGTGGTTAACGCTTTCTTTATGTCAAATTAGATCTCGATTTTTATCTTATTTCATCTCGGCTACGCTCTTCTCAAAGGAACCGCGAGCATTTTTAAAATTTACTTTCGCGCAAATCGTTGTGTCCGTGCAATATAAATTTTCTCGCTTTTTTTACTTTTCTCAAATCATGCCACTGAGTACGAGCGACCATTACATTCTAGCTGTACGGTAATTGAGACCCAATGACACTGCACTGGGCAAGTGTAGAGGCCTCTGCACAGCAGAAATCGTCTGCTTACAAAATGCATCAAGGAAGTGAGAAAACCACTTTATATAACTAATTTTCAGCCGTCGTGCAGAAAAAGCAATTGACGCTGTACAGCCACCACTACTTCGTTGTGAGCGGTGAAGAAAATATGCGAAATTCTACCGCGTTAGATATCTTTAGTATCTGAGCGTTTCACGCCAGCAACATTAAAACCTCTAGGCCTACTTTTCGACTGTTTTTTGCTACTGCTTATTTCTTTCCTTAACATGATAATATAGTTATTTTTTTATATTCTAACATCATGACACACTGGGGTTTGCTTGTAACTACATCAAGGAGCTGCGGGTCCCAGTGGGTCGACAAATTTACACGATATGTCTAGAGTGCCCCGTTCAAGACAACCGGCGTCCGTGCGGCCATGTACATATGTTCCTACAGTTGCCACAACATCGTCGAGACTGAAACTTACTTTTTATTGAGCTTGATCCAAATCATCCTGCTGGTTCGCTGCTTTGCGGCACAAGCTTCGTGCGCGAGCGCCGAATCTGCAGAGACATTCGCAAGTGGCGCGTGTTCTGCAGTGCCCAATCGTTCCTGTACAAAGAGATGAAACCACACAGAGACACACGCGAATTGACGGCTTCATCATCTGCTTCTGAATCGCGAACGCCTTGCTCGGGTTACTGCGACAGTTCACTTGCGCTGTATGTGAGATACTTCTAGAAGGGTAAGGCTTCTCTTCGAAGTTCACTAGTGGTGAAGCAAGCTGGAGCTGTTTTATTTATTTGTTTATCCGTTTTCCTCAGAACCTTACACGAGGAATAAAGAGAAATAAACTGGGCGGAATGCGCGAGGATCTAATAAATTATTCCTCAATCTTCTGTATTCGAAGCATTAACTGTGCGTTCACTGTACCGTATTCGCCAAATGTAACCGAGCAGGAGCGACGGAGGCGGGAGAGGGCTCGCAGCAGAGCGGTGGCGCTGCGGTCACTGACGCTGACCGCTTCCCCCCGCTTGCGAGTGTAAACTGACTCACGTAAGCCTACGCCCTCGCTCTCCTTACTTGGGTGATAAGAAGTAAGCGTGTAGTATGTGCAGGGAGTAATTTCACGCCTTCGGAGCGCTGTCATACTGAGCGAGCTCAGTTTACACTCGCACCGGACATCGCCGGTGACCGCAGCGCCACCACTTGGCTCCGAGCCCGCTCCGGCCGCCGACGCGGCTGTTCGGTTAGTTTTGGCAAAGACGGCACGTATTGGCCGTCAGCCCACTTATAAATCCTGGTCACTGCACAGCAACTCACGTCATACCCACCTGGAGTTATTGGCGTATGGTGTACACAAGTTTTTTGTTTTTAGTAATAACGGATTTTTTTAACTTTGAAGAAAAAATTCCGACATTAAACTCCTTCGCAAGCATTTCAGACCATTTATCACCAATTAGGTAAGCTTAAATACGTGAAATTCGGGGTATGAACGCTTTACACGTGCTGTAACGGCCATGATATGTAAATACGCTGACCGACCTTGGTTGATGGAAGACAGTGCTGAATTATTTAGCTCTCCGCTGAAATTCGCCTCGCGCTTTCAAAGCTGTGGTGTATTTTTCTTCTTTCTGTGTTCCTTTTTGTAGGATATCTCTGCTGGAAGAGCGAGAAACGCTATTCGCGACGAATCAATAAAAAGAGATGTTTTTGTACTGGGTCTCTCTGTCCTTGTCTTTTGCCGAGCATAGTAAATACCAACTAAATGTCTATAGGTACTGCTGGCATGCCTCAAGTACAGCGAATGTGTAATTTTTTCTAACTTTGATAACCAAAATATAGTAACAAGTCGCTAAATTTGAATGGTTTACGGCTGAGATTCAATCGAAAATTATGGGTGCACAGAAGACAAATCAACACTTTGTAGAGATAAGGAGAGACAGCGTAGAGTCAACACGGAGGCGACAGGGAACCAAGGTAAGGTGAGCTGTGAAACGACCGAGATTGGGGCGTTAAGCTTCGCCTTAACGCGAACGCGATAGCGTTATCGGGCCCCGTTCGCATCGCTTACTCGGTTACCTAATTCTTAATTGAAATACTCATAATTACTTATGTACGCACCGGTACATGTCTCTAAGGCACTTTACCAAGTCAAAGACCACAACGCATTCACTAGATCCCCCTTTATTCAGCTTTACGAGCTTTTGTGACCTATGGGCAGTTGTGCCCGTCTCGCAATCCGAAGGTCCTGGGTTAATTTCCCATCCAAACCCTAGTAAATTCAATTTTGTTTTCAGCTGAATTTTATTAACTCTTTGCTTCCATCAGGATTTTCGCTCACGGCCAAAGACGACGACGCCACCGGATTTTCTGCGGCACGAGACCCTTAATGCTGTCGCGATAAAAATGCAAACCTGATACAAATTTTGAGCGATGCTGGTGTTCGGAATTTCCAACGGCAATTCATAGGGTTCAATAAATCCACGGAGACGATTCAATACCATAAATCACATAATATTAACAGGTGGCTTATTCCGAAGAAACGACGAGATTTCTCTGCATGAAGAAGGGTAAAGAACGAGAACCTTAATTCCTAGACTCAGCTCGCATTAAGCATGTTTTTCCACGCATGTGCGATACGTCGACGTCAGAGAAGTATGCTGTTAGGTCAACTGCTGTTTGCCGCTGCTTGAAATAGATTTCAATCCATTTTAACCACTTGTTTTCAAGAATGCATGAGCGACATGTACGTCACTTCTCACGTCAGATTTTTTCCCCCGCGTAATTGCATTTCTTGCAGTGCTATCAGAAGCTTTACAATGATTGTAAGATAATTAATGTTTCCGGCAATAATATACGAAGAAAACCTCAGAGCACAGGGATGTCGGAGAAGGTTGTCCCATACTGCCGGGGTTACCAACAGCACATGTGGCGACATCTGGCCAGCAACTGTGAAATCCACAGAAACCATAAAATAGATAGGGCCTTAAGCAAGAAAGCAATAAAAAAAGCATCATTGGCATAAAATCAACTCCAAACTAAAGAGTACAACTGACAAATTGCTGCTAGGGATACTTGATTTGCTGCAAATATCGGGAACGTCGCTAGCATTTTCATGCAGGGTGAGAATCGACTCCCGCACGGCGAAAGCGTCAGTTACAAGAAAAAGCAATGATGTAGCTAGCTTCAGTTTGTGAAAACCCCGGTGCTGCTGAATCGAGAGAAGCGTCCGTTTGATTGCTAAAAATAAATTCGCCTCATTGTGTACTGTAAAGCTTGCTTCTCCTTTATAAGATTTTTAGTGAGGAGAAGCTATCTTTCCGACACATTCCAGCCGAGTGGCTGGGTCACAGCGTAGCGCTAGTTTCTGTCTGCTTTTTCGGTCTCGATTAATTTGTAAGTTATTTTTCCTCAATAATAAACCGATTAATTTCAAGGCATGGCTTTCTGACAGCTAGGAACTGAGTGCAATTGACTTTAATTGGAACAATTTTGGCAGTGGTGAGGAAAAACTTCGCAGGACGGTTGCTAGTCTGTACCGCGAATTTCAGCGACAGCTCAATATCGGAAGGCAACCGGATGACACGGTCACGGTTGATGTAGCGCGCGTGGATCGTAATGACCATACATTGAATGTTGTCGAAGCGCCCGTTCTGTCTTCAGTGTTACTTCTGTGTTCCGAGTCGTTTTTTGAGCTGCCGTCATATGATTCAAGTGTGAACCAAGCAGCTCAAACACAAATTTCAGTCAAGAATATAGGGAATGGGCCTCGCGTAGTACCGCCGCGGTGGCTCAGTGATTAGGGCGCTCGGTTACTGATCCGGAGTTCCCGGGTTCGAACTCGACCGTGGCGGCTGCGTTTTTATGGAGGCAAAACGCTAAGGCGGCCGTGTGCTGTGCGATGTCAGTGCACGTTAAAGATCCCCAGGTGGCCGAAATTATTCCGGAGCCCTCCACTACGGCACCTCTTTCTTCCTTTCTTCTTTCACTCCTTCCTTTATCCCTTCCCTTACGGCGCGGTTCAGGCGTTTAACGATATATCAGACCGATACTGCGCCACTTCCATCCCCAAAAACCTATTATTATTATTATTATTATTATTATCATTATTATTATTATTATTATTATTATTATTATTATTATTATTATTATTATTATTATTATTATTATTATTATTATTATTATTATTATTATTATTATTATTATTATTATTATTATTATTATTATTATTATTATTATTATTATTATTATTATTATTATTATTATTATTATTATTATTATTCGCGCAGTCAATACCGCGAGGATATAGCGCAAATGCACAAAAAATAAATGGATTGTTTAAAGTTAGCTCTCGTCCTGACCGTTTCTTTGCCTTCGCCCTTCTGTCTTACCAACAAGCCAGAATCCCTACTCTTCTGGCTTCGCGTGGCTGCTACACTCATCATGACCACGTAATCTAATTTATTTTAAATCATGAGCCGTTGCATCTCCGCGTGTCGCGCTCAGGACACGACAGACTGTGAGCAAATGAAGCAAACACCAGTGGGTTTATTCAACCAGTCGTTTATATACATAAAGTTGGAAACGGTGTGGCCGCCTCACTATGAGAAGCATACAAAGCTAAAACAGGGGCTAGTCGGTTTTTGCATCATGGAGTACTGCACTCTACTACGAAACAACACAAACGGCAAGGAACGCCTTGTATGTATGTGTTTGTTTTTTTTGTCTCGTCGTTTGAGTTATTTCGTAGCAGCGCGCAGTATTCCATGATCAGAAGGATGCCCCTTACGTCGCACACGTCTCTGACGTGTGGCCTCTGCTGCCTGTCGCCGAAATTCGTTTTACACAGTGGCACACGTCCTGCGAAGTTTTTATACTTCTAGTGCATCAAGTCATCACATGGAACGATGCGCCTAAAACCAAGCAGCTCGCTTCGATCAGTAACACAGCGAGCAGCTGCGCCACAGCTGCTCGCTCCTCTGGCCACACGTCACGCCTCGGACTGGTATGGACGCGATGGCGGGTGAAGCAGCCTTTTGTAGAGTTCGACCATGACCACGCTCGGTTCAACCCTCGCCACTTCCTTCCTCTGCCTACGCGCGCCCCTTTCTCCACTTCATTTTTGTTGTCGCCCGTACACCTCCTCTCACTCCTCCGCACGGGTGCCACTACGCTGACGGCGCCCCGAAATCTAGGGAGCATGCCATCACCAGCTGTCGCTATAAATACAATCGCGTTGATGAAGCTGAGTGGAGAAAAAGTAACCTTGAAGTGCAGGTTTACAAAAAAAAGGGCCCTTTTTGAAGGCTCAGGAAGTGTCCTCAACGCTTACAGCGCGTGGTACCTGAGAAGTTAGCGTTAGAAAGAAGCCTTTTCTGAGTTCTAATACGGTGAAACTAGTGCAATGTCATTTCTGACTGTCATAAAAATTTTAATTTTTGCAATTTTTGAAGCCGTACATACGTTTCATTACCAATACCATGGATAAATTAATGTTAGCTAAGAAAGTTTGACAGCATGCAACGAAGTGCCATTTTAAAAAATGGAGTTCCATTTCTTACCAGTTCGCCCGAGAACGCCCCAAAATAGCATCGCATCCATGTCTGATGCGGACGTGGGAAAGCCGCTGAAGTTTTCGGGTAAGTTCAGCGTCATGTTGGACCGCATGCTCGACCGCATGTTCTATCGCAGGATGGCCATACTTTCCGGGAAATAGTCGCCTTAATTTGCCGAGGATGGAAGATAAAAGCATTTCATTCTTAAAAATCTAATCCTGCGCGGCTGAGTATTAAAGGCGGTTTTTCGCGCAAATCCCACAAGTTCACCTTGCCCAAGCGCTACGCTTGCCGGCAACGGATACGTACATAGTCATCCGGCTTCAGTGTCAGTGAACTAGAATATTCGAGTTCGTTGCACTTCTGTGAAGCGTTTTGACCCGTTCCTGGGGTTTCGTTCGGATAGTTCGGAAGAGGCTGGAAATTTTGGACCGCCCCAGTTCTGCTTTCGAAAAGCCGCCGGCAGGCAGAACAAGCCAATCCAATCCACAGGTGCAAAATGGCGGTGGGTCGAGCGTGCATGTGTTTGTGGCATGGTCTGAGACCCAAACTTTTACAACCCTCTCAGAATGGACCGTCATTATTGAGAAACTTGTCTTCGTGGTTGCCGGTGTCGAGGCAACCGCAGCGATGGTCTACGCTTCGCAAGCAGTGGGACACCAGTCCCTCAGCGCGACGCCGTCTCGCCGACTCAGGTGCCGGCAGCGGTACCGGCGGTGGTGCCAGCAGCGGTACCGGCGGTGGTGCCAGCAGCGGTGCTTCAGGCCACTCGGCCGACCAGTTTTCACAACGGGCGATGAAGTACACCTTTGTGGCATTCGGCGCAATGTTCACCGGTGTCGGAGGCTTCCTTGTTGTCACATGGGGTGCGTATTTTGCGGCGGCAGGAAACGCGAGTCGGGTCAACGTTGAGTCGGGTGTCATCTATTGTTGTTACTTTGCAGGTGCACCTCCACTGGACGAGCATGGCAACGAGGTGAGCCGATTTCATAGCGTCCCAGAGATCGCAGGCAAAACGGATTGCTGGCTTCGTTTAGTGTAGATGTTTCTCTGTTTATGTGCGTTCGTTAGCGTTTGTTTAAAGTGCGAGCGATCAGGATTGTGCAAACATCACATCCACCTCCGGAAAAGGATATGCGTTTCCGCAGTACTGGTACTGCTGCCTGATCGGTACATTCGCCAATTGGTAATCGGTGCCTATTCGATAAAAGTACATCCGTACTTTCCTTTCGATGCTTTTTGCAAGCTTTTTCGCGTGTAGCATGAGCACCAGTTAGCCTGACTGTACTAGCAAAAACGCGTCTGTTGATTCTTGGTCCCTTAACCTGTGGTTATCATTTGGTTTCAGCTCAAAGATGAATTCAGCCACAGTAAGTGGGCACGAGGTGAGTATTTTGAATGCGGACGGCACTGATTTACTGGCGCCTTTCAGTGCCTCGCTGGAAAGCTCACCTGTACAGAACTTACAAGGAGCTTCAGCTATATAATAAGGTAAGGAACTCCTCCGATTGTGTTATATAATAAATCAGCAGAGCGCAAAACTTAAGTAATCAAGCATATAACCTGCGCATAACCTGACTAATAATTTTGCCTGCGTATGCAAGAATTGTGATCAAGATGCGAGTGCAAAAATTTCGCTGGGGACAACTAAAGTTTCTCTTCATTCATGTCTTGGCCTCACTAACGAGGCATGCGAGTGCGAAAACATTCAGATGTATGCCCCTTTGCAGCACTGCATGGAATGTTAGCTTGGAAAAGTGTTGTGGCTTACTGAAATTGGTCTTTACATATTCGTGTCATTAAACATAATTGTTGATTTAGGTTCAGTTCTCTAACTGGCGTAAGCACATGTGTGTCTACTGGACTACTTAGCACAGAGCAGGCCAATTGGTTAGCTGCTGCAGCGCTGTGAGACGTGTTTGTAAGCAGTGTTTGCCAGTACTGTTAGGCTGTCTGTGTACTTGTGTTTGTGATGTGGTAATTAACTAATAAAGTGCTGTTTAAACCATTCACAGTGGCGGTCAACAAAAGTAAAAGACCCCTTGGCCTGTTGTTGAGACGATGAGGTGTCATCGGGAGAGGCCCTTTCATTGTGCAGTGAATGCAACTCGGCCAATGGTGACAGTGATCTCCCGTGCGCAGATGATCAAGGACCCGTCCCGTGAGAAGCTCCTTCCAGACCCCCTGACGGAGCCGTACTACCAGCCACCATATACACTAGTGCTGGAAATGACTGGGGTGCTCGTGCACCCGGACTGGACGTACCAGACTGGCTGGCGTTTCAAGAAGCGGCCCGGGGTGAACCTTTTCTTGCAACAGGTCGGACCACCACTCTTTGAGGTGGTCGTCTACACCTCGGAGCAGGGATTTGTGAGTATGCAATGGCCACCGTGCTCCGTGCATTGCTTTGCCGGCTGCCACAGCGGTGGCTCAGTTATTGTAATCAGGAACAGTCACGTTCACCTATACGACTGAGAATGTCGTACATGTATTCTATAGGGAGTGGGCGCTCACATGAGTGACCTTTGTTTTTCATGTAATCGAGCTGGGATTTAGAGCAGACACTGCCGTGTGGTGGAAACAAGGAAGAGGGGAGAGCAAACGGCCTGTGAGTTGGTTTAGTAAAGTATGGTTAGTGCAGCATTCAACCTGAATGAGGAAGATAGTTTTGAGACCTGCCTAGGCTGTGACGTTCTTTGATTACGGCACATTCTTTGATTACAGCTGTGTGCTGACATTCTTGCATTTCCTAAGACAAATAGGTGGTGTGAATTGTCTTCTTTATTATTAATACTTTGACAGCCTTCTTAGCATAAGTGTTTTGGTTTTTTTTTTACATGAAGGGCTAGTTTCTGCATGTAGCTTTTTGTCACTTGATAGTCAGTCTGGACCATTTTTTCAAAAGCAGTCTTGAATGAGAGAGATGGAACAATGATTTCGAGTTTTGCAGTTTGATAGTTACTCTTTGACAACAGGTAGTTTTGTCGCTTGGGATAAATTCAGCATGACATTCTGCCTCTTGCCTTTAGCCAGAGAAAAGATGTGAGTGTAGCTACATGCCTCGCTGCCTTTGCCACATCATTTGGCATCTTGCATGCAGACTGCATACCCAATACTGGACACCCTGGACCCTCAGGGCTACATCATGTACCGGCTCTTCCGCGACGCCACCCGATATACAGGTGGACATCATGTCAAGGCAAGTCCTGCACAAACATTCATGTTTTGAAATAGGGCTGTTCGGCTTTTCCAGTGCTCTCCTCCAGCTGAGCACCAGTAGCAATGTCAACATGTTTTCTTTTCCAATACTTGTCATGGCCTTCTTCCTTGAATCACCAACAATCTGCTCAAGTTTCCTACTGGGTACTTGTGTGCAGATTGTGAAACTGCTGTGAAACTCTCTTGAGGTAGGGGCCTTCGATTTTGGTTCAAATCAGCACATGAGTGCTATGCAATGTGAACATGCATTAAAGAACCCCACGTGGTTTAAAATAATCTGGAGTCCTGCGCTACGGCTTCCCTCATAGCACGTGTTGCTTTAGGGTGCTAACCCCCGCAATTCACAAGTTCATTTCATTTTGATGTCATCCAATTGCGCCGTGAGCGAAGGTGTTAAAACTGCATTAAACCCAATTTCTGACCGAAAAGGCTTCTTTTGAAGTGTAGTTTGTCAGTGTACAAAGCTGAAGGCATTGCATGAATACTAGTTGTCTTGTAGTGTCTTTAGAGCAATGTTTTCAGGTAGCTGAGGATATTTAAGCCTCTTTTATCGCTTGAATTTGAACTCGGGAAGCAGTCCCCGATTTCTACCTCCCCCCCCAACCCCCCATGAGTTGAAAAAGAGAGTAGAGAAACCTGAACATGAAGGGCCGTATCTTAAAAACTGCAGAAAACTCAAATTCTGTCTTGCTTACTACTCTTCCTCGAAGATTAGAGGCGATGTAATTAGTTGAAATGAAGCATGTTACAGTGGTGTACTTATAGGTACAATATTCAGCTACTAGAAGGATGGGAGGATTCATGGAGCAAGCGTTAGGTTATAAACTGATAAACCGAAATTTGCCAAATTTAGACTTAGATATTTGTACAAGGGACAACAGAGTGGGATAAGACTCGGTTGTTTGCATTACCACCTGTCATAAACATGTAAGCTGACTCATTTGAGGCGCATTGCATTTTTTTATACTTCGTGTTCATTTCGCCGGGCAAATGGCTGCTTGCAACTGTACGAAAGCACTGGCTATTAGCATGGCCACCTGAGTGGTTTCTTTGCAACTGACTGACTGAGCAGGGCCTCCTGGCTCGCTGCATAAGTTAAGTGGGCAGGGTTACTGATAAGAATGCGACCTGTGTCCTGCAGGACCTCTCTTGCCTTAACCGAGACCTCTCGCGTGTGATCTTGGTGGATTGGAGCGCCGAGGCTAGTTCCCTCCAGCCACGCAATGCCTTGCGGCTTCCAAAATGGGACGGCAGCGACGACGATCGCACGCTCATCGACTTGGCTCAATTCCTGCGCAGTGAGTGCTTGACACATTTCCTTACCGTCTTGTACCTTCATCATTGCCACAATATATTAGGCCTTTTGTAGAGTGTGGACTTCTGTTATGCATGCACATTTTTCTTTGCCGATGCAAGCCATGCATGGATGTGGCCAATTGATGATGCTTGGTGGTGTGTCGACTGGGCACATTGAAAATTGATTAGGTTTTACTGTAGTTTAAAGTTGCCGCTCTGGTTGCTGAAAAGTGATTTCTGCTGATTCTTTGAGTGAACAACATGTCACAGTTTTGATAATTGTAGCAAAACATCAGCTGCACTGACCAAGGCGAAGAAACTACAGCAGATTCTGGATATATCTAACTTGAAGGGGATCCCAAATATTGATAATTCAATGTACAAAACATAGCAGTAGATAACTTATCTGAAACCTAAAAGCAAGAGTGCAGTGCAAACACGTTGCAACAAAGTGCCGCCCGCTGGCGTATTGGCAGCACACTGCTTGCTAGGTGTTAAAGATCCCCAGGTGGTCGAAATTATTCTGGAGCCCTCCACTACGGCTCCTCTTTCTTCCTTTCTTCTTTCACTCCCTCCTTTATCCCTTCCCTTAAAGCCGGGTTCATGTGTGGGCCATGTGAGACAGATACTGCGCCATTTCCTTTCCCCAAAAACCAATTTTCAATTTTCTAGCTTGAAATGGGAAGAGGAGGGTACAGCGGAGGCAGGCAAGAGGGATCAGGCAGGCAAGAGGGATCCCGCTCAGTTTGCTCGGATTGTTGGGTAATGACTTCCTAAACACATTTACAGGTAGCCGACATGCTTAGAATATGCACCTTAACCACGTGCACATAGGCAGCTGCGGTGTTGCGGTAGTAAGTAGATACTTTCTCAACCCCTCTGTTTCAGGTTGCACACTTTCGAGGCTTGGTGAAAAACGACGCACTGCCTTGCCAATATGAGGCGATTCCTTGCGCAAAGATTGCGGGCCCCTTAAATGTCACACAGCTGCATTGTTGATTATGTTCCAGTCAGCACTAGATCTACCATAGAACTGCTAGTCGCAGCCTGAATCAGCCGCGAATCCGCAGTCGAATCGTCAGCCAGCACATGCGGGTGCTGTTTGTGGAGTCTACGCTGTTTACCTGGAGGACGGGCACGTGCTACTCTGAATATGAGGGCCGTGTACCTCGTGGCCCGCTCCAAACGAAGACACACCTTTGTGGTTTCAGCATTCCTCCCTGGAGCAATGGGACTAGCACATTGCAACGCATTCTCACAGGGAGCAGCAAACACGGTAGAGGACGCCACAACTGGGCAAGGGTTGCACTGCACTGCTCTGCACCACTGAGGAGTGTTCATTCAGTGCGATAGTTCAGAGGCCTTGTGTATTGCAATGTATTGCAGAATCAAGCTATGCTAAAATTTCACATTAGGAAATACCGCAATCATTGCTAAATTTTTTGCTTAGGATTTTCAAGAGGATGTTCTGACTGTTCGATATAAACAATAATTCAATGTGTGGGTTTGATATATCTGGGAAAGACCGTAGTAGTAATTTCAAAACTCAGCTCTTGTTGTTGAGATCACTCTGCCTGTGTGCCTGTCTCTCATCAGGCTGTAAAATAGACATGCAGATTGGCTTTATACTTTTAGGCTCATGTGTCGCTTTGTTGTTCCATCTTTCTTTTCTTGTTTTGCCCAGCCATCGCTACAAGTGAGGTGGAGGACGTGCGGACAGTTCTGGAATACTACAGCCAGTTTGACAACCCCTTAGAGGCCTTTAAGGAGAACCAAAGAAAACTACAGGTAGGCCTTCCTCAGTCGGATGTGCAACTAGGAATAAGTGCTGGAAACATGGAGTAAGTGTTGTACTTTTAGCAAGTCTGAGAACACGTTTCGCTGCTGTGGATATTATTTGCCTCTTGATTTTGCTAGCTCCTTTGTGCATTTTGGTGCAGCTGTGGTAGCAATGTCCCAATTCGCACCTTTCAGGAGGAGAAACAACAGCCGCCCTTGGATTCGGGCCCCAGCCAACGTTCCTGGGCCATGGGGCTTTGGAAGCGGCATTGACCAAGTGACGAGAGACTGTGTCACAAAGAGAGTTGGGCCTTAGACCGAACACTTGCTACTGTGTGGACGATTTGCAGATGACTGTGGACAATGACGGTGCCAGCTGTCGCCAAATATTGCATCGAATGGACTTTGGGAGCAGTGTGGCTGCCATCTTGCAAAGAAAGTAGATTTTGATAACCATAGATTCTAGGGATTTCAAGCGTGTTCTGTGACAGGGAAAGAAGACTGTGCATTGTTTTCTCCTGTGGGCTAACCGTGAATGAAGAAGGGGTTCCGTGGGCACTGGAGAAAATATTGTGCGATTCTCTTTTTTTTCTTTCATGCTTGCGGAAGATTAAACCGTTCATCTGTTAGGAGAATGATCCCTACCTCCAAAGGCCACCCTTGTGTTACTGAATCATTGAATAGTTTTGTGGGTGTCTGTCTATGCCTGCTCCTTTTTAAGTTAATTTAGTATTAAACGAGTTTCAGATTTCCAGCCTCAGAATCAAAACTATGCACTCTGGAGTAGAACCAGTATTCAGGCCTCCTTATGCGAGTGCTGACCGTTATTTCTTGATCTGTTCTACGAGCCGTATATAATATGCCATTGTTTGTAGACTCCTTATCATACAATGTCTGACCACACTGTACATTTAAATCAGCTTTTACAGCCACTTATTACATCATTAATGCCAAGGGCTAACATTGCGATACTGGATGTTCTGTAGTCTTAAGTTTTCCATGAAATTGTTGTGAGAGCTGTCAGCACCACACATTCAGCAGTTTGATGGGATGTGTTGTGTAATGTGTTTTCATGCTTCCACAAACATTTCCAAGGCATTTCTTACGGCCAAGCTGTTCACAAGCTACGACTTGCATGAATGCATAAATCTAGTAGCTTTACGAATTGGTAACTTTCTTTGTACGTAAATGTAAATAAAGTGCATGTTATACATCAGACAGTGCTACTAGTGGCTCACCAAGGCAAGACCAGTTTTGGATATGGGATCCATCAGCCCTTACCCACCATCCTGGCACAGTAAAACCCGTCCAAGGCACAGTAACTCGAACCAGCCAAAATCTATACTATGTCAGGGTTTTTGCATCAGTTGTTGATCGTGGCAGAGCTCTGATGATGCTCTCTTGCTACCTACTAAACACAGTCTTGGTTTGTAAAAGAAACACTGAGGAATACCTTCCATCGTGCTCATATTGACCCTGTATGTGATAATTATTTATTTTCAATTGTCATATTTTAGGTTCTCAAGCTCTGTTTTGTTTATATCTTGTGGAAGTACCACGTTTGCACAAGTGCAGCATGTCAACGAATATAACGCCTCTTTAATTCCATGCAAAAATCAAAACTGCGTGAACACGGCGTCGTTTTCTGCAGACCAAACGTCGTTTAAAAGGCAATGATCACGAAACGCGGGTGGTTAAGTCAAGCTCTGCAAAACTGCCTCTGCTACCGTGCTGCGAACGTTCACCTCGTTTCTTCCCTTCTCTACTCTTCACTGCACCTTGACCAGCTTACCTTTTTCAGCAAACTGCGCCGCCTTCTTGCTCATAGCCAGCTTTACTTTTTTTTTTTTTTCCGTGCGCGCCGCGCTTTGCCTGACTGCTCTCGGGACCTTCAAAAAGTTGGCTTCTCCTCGCGCTCTTGAGCTTGGTGGCGAAGTTATCTCAAAAAGCGTCGCTTATCATCTTCGGTATCCATTTGCAGATTTGCCTTCAAATATTGGTCTCATGATCCTAAACTTCACGCGTGCCGTGATCTTATCATTTCGCTGCAAGTTCGTCGCCACGGCAAGATGCTCATTATTATAGCCGATTTTTTTTTGTAAGAGAAGTCTACTATAAATGAAAAAAAAAATATGAGAGGCAAAAGGGGAGTGCAGTTTCACTTCACTATATTTGGGTTTACTATAGCGGGGTTCAACTGTATTCTGTGGCTGGCTAAGGCGGGGTTCGATCACCAGTGCCGCCAGGTACCCACCGGTGATACAATGGGTACAAGCTTTCCCCTGGTCTGGTGCTCGGCTTATCTAGGGTGAAATGCTTGGGAAATGGGTCTTTGACCCAACCTTGAGCATGAAAATGTGGGATCGAATCCTGGCTGTCATGGATGCATTTTGATTAAGGAAGAATGCACAAAAGCTGCCTGCTGTTAAATGTCCGAGTGTGCATGTGCTGAATTAACACCGTCGGGTGAGGGTATTACTGTATTTACTCGCATAACGAATGCACCCCTCTACATTGGCTGTAAAAAAGTGCAATTTTTACGCGATAGCATTAAAGGCCCCATTCACCAGAAAATTAGATGTCGGCATTGTGAGCTAACAATCACGGGCGTGGCTCTGGCAGGTGGTCCCCAGCAAGCAACCTAGGAGACAGGTGGGCCACCTAGGTCATGTGACCTTGCACCATCATCACAACTTGCCCACCATGGTAGGTGGCAGTTATACTAATGATTGGTTGCTTGGAAAGAGCGGGCTGCACAAAGCCCACTGCTGGGAGCACCTACTATTGCACGGCAGTGGCGCATCACTTATCCGCTGCACCGCTGCGCCAGGAGGGGTATGAGATCTCCCAGGGGTCTATAAATGTAAGAGAATGACCTTCTGCATATATGGGACTTGACCCGTTAGGCTATTGCATCATACCCTTAAGGCGGAGCTAAAGTTCCCACCCCCCAATTTTTTCCTTCACATAATAAATGCACTCTTTCTTTTGGTGCACAGTCTGCTGCTGATGATAATGAATGCTAACAAGCGCTCTTTTCTGAACATTGAAACAACTATGTAGTGCTGTAAACTGCCATCTGTCGAATGTCAAAACTATTATACCTCATGCTAGGAGACGAACATTGGAAGGTCCTGTGAGGAATCCGAGAAGCAGTAAACTGTGCTCTGTTTCAACAATTTTCTCCATTCAATTTGCCATGTTAGGGATTGTTGCGTCTTGTTGCGCTTGGCTTCAATGAATGCTGCGAATTTTGCTCGAGAAAATTCTGGTTGTGCTTCCTTTGTGGAGAATTATGGGCCACTACAGAAGTTACACGTGTGTTGAAGATAGAAGTTGGCAGCTACGCTCTCGAGCACAAAAACCTCACTGAAGAAGGTTTTCTTTTTGTTTTTTTATAAGGCGAGTCAAACCGGGTGGGTTATTTACTTCACCAACCTAGTTTTGTACCATTTCTATTGCTTCAAATTTTTTTTCCTGTGTCACTGAGCACAATCAACGCAGCCCCTAAAATTTTAATAATTTTTGGTAAAAAAGTGCTTCCATTATGCGAGTAAATATGGTACCTGGACCTTTAGAGCTTTTAGTTTACTGGTGCTAAAACACATCCCCTTCCCTCCTTCCAGAGTTTCATACACAGATGAAATGAACTACTGCTAATGGCATCAGCATCAATTAGCGAAATACAGAGGAAAAAAATATTTAACAAGGTGCAAATCTTAGGCTATCCGGCACAAGCTGTCGCCGATACAAAGAGTAAGGCCATTATCATCCATCTATCCAGCAAGCCTCTGTCCTTCCAACTGCCCAATGGCAGAACTTTACATACAAAGAGGTTGCAGTGCTAAGCCCATCATAGAGAACTGAAAAGTTATTACTTAAGCAGTACAACATGCTAGCTTTTTCAATAGAACCACCAATTTTTTAAAACAAGCTTTATGTTTTTAGAGTGCATTTTTGCATGTTCCGCAAGAAAAAGAAATGCATGATTGGCACGTTGCCTACTGCCATACTCTTCAAATAAGCCGAAAAGACAATTATGGCTAAACATTTTGGAAAAGGCATCAAACAAAAGTGTGCAAAATACAATACTGAAAGATAAAAAATTGAAAAACTCCAGTAGCTGTTTCAACTGCTGGCCCCTTTTGTTCAAAGAGTTTAAGACTTTATGATTTGTTAGGTGTCACAACAGTGTGGGCGCCTTTCACTGACTAATGAATTTTAATGCAAAAGCGTTACTAGTTCCATTACGAGAAAAGCCGGTGGTGAGTGCGTGCCTGCGAGTGAGTACTCTCAGATGGTAAAATCCCAGGGTGACATGATTAAGTGGTGCATTACACACAGGCAAGCCAAGCACTGCCACTTCAGACAATCCTATAAATGTTGTTCATTTGTATATATTCCCTACTGTCTGACCTCAATGTGGCGTCAGTTTTACAGACAACATTCGTGCCGAAATTGTTCGGATTGGTTTATGGGGGCTCAACTTCCCAAAGTAACTCAGGCTATGAGGGACGCCGCAGTGAAGGGCTCTGGAAATTTCGACCATCTAGGGTTCTTTAACGTGCACTGACATCGTACAGTACATGGGCCTCTAGAATTTCACCTCCACCGAAACTCGACCGCCGCGGCAGGGATCTAAACCGCGTCTTTCTGGTCAGCTGCCGGGCGCCACAACCACTGAGCCACCGCGGCGGCCATACAAAATTGTGACGCAACTGCTTGTCGTACAGCGCTCTGGGTGCTGTCATAGGGGCCGAGCGCCCGTTGTATGGCACCACCGTCGCCTCAGTGGAGCAGCGCCACCCGTGGCAAAACATTCGTCAGCGGAATGCCGAAGTAGCGGAGTGGCGTAGCCGGTTGCATTTGGCGAGACATACTCAAGCATGGCTCTGCCCGTCGTTCTGTGGTGCAGCTTTCAAAGCTTAAGTAATTGCTCAGAGTATTTTCGATCAGGCAATCTTGAAAAAGGGAAAAGCCTTTGCGAGGCAGGCCACGCGTACGACATGCACGAGTGTCAAGAAGTGGTACGCACACATTCAGTAAGCGCGTACCACATACAAAGCTGAATGCGCCAAGCTACGATGTGGACCTCGAAGTAAGTGCGACTTCATTCCTTCGGGTAACCATTGAATTGTTGAATGAAGCTTCCTGGTTTGCAGTTTGCTCAGTCTGGAAGTCCCACATGCACAAAGAATTTAGTAGAGTCATTGCGACTGATATAACATTTGTACAAGAGAACAAAGCAACTACAGCAGATATGGCTGGATGACTGAACTCGTGCTTTTTATTTTTCAGATATTGTGATTCCTATGTCCTTGGTACAAGGAATAAACAAAACAAGAATGATTAGCCTAGCTGACTCATACTTTGGTTTAACTTTAAGGCAACAAATTCCTTTGCAGGTCACCTGGAGATGCCCTGTATGCAGGCTTGTTGTTACAGATTTTGATTTCTCTGTTATTACCAAGTGAAAACAAATTGGGAAAGATTTCTGCATCTGACTGTCACGGGGTCCTTTAAAGCTACAAATTTCAAGAGCATGCAAATTACGCTAAAGCAAGCTTGTTAGTACCGGTTTTCTGGTTGTGGTATTATTAACAATAAACCAAACATGAGTAATTCCTCCAGTGGAATATCACACTTCCTTTTTTACCATAAATTTACACATATCTTTCAAAAGCAATCATTGTGAACTAAGATAATACTACACCAAGGAAACGTAGCACCCGACGTTTGTACGGTTGAAAATCGCGTTTTCAAACTTTTTTTCAGCTTAAGGTTGCAAATGTCTTTTTAAGAGCACAGAAATCCCGCGTAATCAAGCCTGTTGGTAAAAACTATGACTGGTATTGTAGCGTCCTCCTTTGGCTGCGCCTAGAGCACGGCCAAAGCGTACCCGCGCAAGAAAGACAATACAGAAGGCACGGGGCTATGGCACGTGAAGCCATGGCTGGCTGTGCTATTCTTGCCTATATCCGAGTCAGCTGCTCGTTCCTTCGCTCCTAAGGCATAAGCCTACGGTATTATTAGTACATGTTATTAAACCATGGAATTTTCCTCCAGCTGACTTTCATACTTTCTTAAACAGAAAACTACCAGCTTTGATACTCTGTCTGCAGTTAACTAATGTGGTTACTTAGAATGCACGCCTCTCTTGAACTTCCACAAGTTTCTACCACCTACGCTTGAATAAACGGGAGCTTCGTCGCTTTCGCTGCAGTGAAACCGCTTTCACGAGTTGTACTGTATGTTCAAGAGAAGCGCTAGACGTAAAAAAATATAGGTTGACGTCGATCAACCCTTGGCAATCTGTATGTGCCGGTATTTTGTTGTACACAGGCGGGAAAATGCGCGGGTTGTAACGTGAGCTGTTGGATTCTTTCGACTGCCGATAAAATGACAACTACAGATGCGGGAGTGCGGCTTCGGCTCCCATGCCATCACTCCTGGAGAACAGAAGACACAAAGCTTCCGGTTACAGCAAAATTTTTAGAACTGCCACAAAGTCTCTACGACCACACAATAGTCAAACCCGTGCATTTGTACCTCTGTTTTCAAACCAACTGTATCCAGGTCGCCCACCATTCATGCTGGTGCGGAAACCGCTGTGATGGAAACCGGTGGAAATGAATTGGCTTAGAAGCATCCGACGAGTTTGTGTAGCTGTTAGCACAGCCAAAAACACGGCATGTCTGCCTAGACTTCGTTTCACCGGACATATTCACACACAACACCAATTAAACATTAAGAGCAGAGAAGCAAACTCCACAGAAACAAATTTATGCATAAAATGTATCCAAATTCAGCACACAAGTGCAACAACTTCTTAAGTCAAATTTCAGAAATGCATTTTATCTTAATCTAACCAGTACAGTTGCAGAGTAGTTACAATTAACCTCATGGAGTCATTCCCAGGGTGTTACATAATTAAGAAAACTGTTTGATGCTCAAGTTTTTGATGTCAGCATATTCACAAAAACCTGTTTTGTACAATAAAGCTATTAGTTCCTTTTTCAGATGCCTAGTACTCATGGAAATGAAGTTGAACTCCAGCATGCGTACTTGCATGAAAACATATCTTACAAAAATAACTTTCAAAAACTATTGCTAGTGTACATAAAAAAATAGTTTTGTTGCACTCCTCAATGTCTTGGCATTCATGCACAAAAAAACAATCATTCTACTGTCATTCATTACAAAATGCCAAAGGGATGACTGACAGCAATTGTGGAAAAAGTGAAAGCCAGGAAAATCAACCTTAACATTCATTGCCTGGTTTGCCTCATTAATTGCATCATATGCTTGTGGTCAGAAGAATGTGGCATTGCAACCAACGTAAGTTCTGATCTTTTGATATCACCTCTTCATGTTGATGCTAATATGGTGGTGCTCAGTCATCGGAAACCTGTGGAATTCGCGATGTGCCGGGACCATCACAAGCACGATTTGCTGACAATTTTTCACAACCATAAAAAAAAATGTCATTTTCTAAATGTGTACTGGCACATTTTGCTTCATTTTGTCATGAGACAAACAAGACCCAAAGGTTACGAAAGAAATGGATTGAGAAATTGAAAGTTTTGACCAAATTGGACATTTTGTTTGCTGCATCCTCCTTTAACAGGAAAAAAAACATGTGCCATGACAAACTGTGGTGGCCACAACAAACAATCATGTGCTATGAAAGAATAAACTCTGTTGCAAAAACTAAGGCGATACTCTACAGTAACATGTCACGTAGGCTCAACCTTGACATAAGCATGTGTTGGAGGCCCATGTCCACTCGCACTGTGTAGTGTCTGCTCACAATATGAAAAAATAAAGTGAGACTACGTCTTTAGGATTGTTTAGTGTTGTCAGAAGAAATGGGTGTGCAGTGCAAAGGGAAAGTAACAGCTGAATAATGGAGTGGATTCCAATCTCGAGAAAGCAAGCGTAGCAGGAGCTGGCAGAGTCCAGCGGGTAAGCGAGATTAGGAAGTTAGCAGGAATAATGTATGATTCATGGGCGTTTAATGTCCTAAAGCTACTCAGGCTATGAGGGACGCCATAGTGAAGGGCTCCAGAAATTTCGACCACCTGGGGTTCTTTAACGTGTGCCGACATCGCACAGTGCATGGGCCTCTAGCATTTTGCCTCCATCGAAGTTCGACCGTCGCAGCCGGGATCGAACTCGCGTCTTTGGGGTCAGCAGCCGAGCGCCATAACCACCGAGTAGCTGCAGCTGGCACAGGACAGGGTTAGCAGGAGGTTATTGAGTGAAGCCTTGTCCTGCAGTGGGTGTAATTAGCATGATTATTATTACAAGCATGAATCTCCGACCACTTTTACCAGCTAGCCTACTTGGTATGGCACGAGTGATGTCACAATGTTTGGCAGTTCATATTCCGCCATGTCTCTTAACCACTCTGTGCAACTGTGCCCATGAACGTGCTTTTTTCACTAGGAAACCAGACAGCGGTGGTTTTTCAACATCACTGATGCAGCAAAAGCGATACTGACAAAACAGAAGTTGTGAAATAGAGCAAGATATTGACAGAAGCCTAGAAGAGGTTGGCAAGAGCATGTCTAGGCTTTTTAATGCGAGAGCATTAGGAGGGCCATGACGGCAAAAGTTGTCCGACGTCAGGTGCGTGTGAGGTCTCCACCTGTGAATTATGGCAGGTGGCGTATAAAGGGAGTTCGCACTCTCCACAAGGTACACCAGCGGCTTTAATGAAACACCACCTCCAATGACACACCGGTGACAGCAACTGGTAAGTACTCTTGTGAATGGTGATAATGATTGGGTTCTAGAGACAGTGGTTTAGCAAAATTACAAGTGGCGGTAGTGGTATAGTTTATGCTCCAAGCTGCAAAACAACAGGACAAAGGAAGGGAAGGTGGAGAAGAAAGTGCTCTCACATTTCTTCTGCATCAATCCAATTAATACCTGCTGGCGTTGGTTTCATCATTAGTACAGTGTGCTGCTATGCACAGCCTGTGAGACTGTGATAGCACTCACAATTCAAAGCAAACAACTCTGGTTTTACCTTGACTCACTAGCTTATGCAATGAGCCAATGACAGCATGCAGGCAGGCTTTAATTAGTTTCCACCGATGATGTAAAGTGAAATTAAGAATACGATATGGGCACGGATATGCAATGTGGAAAACAGGCGACCAATGATCCCTTACGGAAACGGAATCGACTCTAAAAGAATACGTGTTTGAAGAAAATTCGGTGGGGAGATGATTTGAGAAATTTGTGGAGATAAAGAGGCTGCAATATTGCGTAGGAAAGGCTTGAATAGAGGGATATCTGAGAGGCTTTTAGACTTAGTTGGGCTGAAGATGATAATGAATTGCTTGAGAGAAACTTGCCACCACTTTCATTGTTTCACCTGTGCACATTCAAATATAAAAACAGCACACTAAGCAAATGTACTTTCACTACAGGATCCCAGGTTTATTCAAGTAAACTTGTGTTCATGGCCACGGTGGCTTCTCATCTGGCCCATACTCCCGTCCATAGAGCTTGCTCTTGCCTCGATACCTAGTCAGGCTAAGGTCTGACCGATGCTCAACGTACTCTGCAAAGGCCCAACAAAGAGCCAGAAGTGGGATACCCTTGAAGAACTTCAACCTGCGCCACAGTGTCGCCGCATCCATGCTGCAAAGAAAAGGTCAACTGCTGTAAGCAATTCATGCACACCTGTTTAATCGCAGCCTGTCTTTCTCTGACCTTATTTGCATCAACATCTATGGAGACTTTTAACAACTGTGACTTAAACACACGCTCACTGTGTTGTGGGTTGCCAGACATTGCATATGCAAAATGTGCAGCCACGAATAGCGAGACAAACAATGAAGCCAGGGGTAGGAAACTCCGGTTAGTTTTGGTTTAGTTTATGGGGGTTTAACGTCCCAAACAACTCAGGCTATGAGGAATGCCATAGTGAAGGGCTCCGAACATTTCAGCCACCTGGGATGCACTGACAACGCACAGTACACAGGCCTCTAGAACTTCGCCTCCATCGAAATTCGACCGCCACGGCTAGGTCAGCAGCCAAGCGCCATAACCACCGAGTCACCGCGGCGGCAAGTTTCGGTTTCAACTACTTCAGCACACCTGGTGAGTGGAAGAGAACTGATGCTTAAAGTCGAATGATTCCTGTGCAAGCGTGTTGCACAGCGGTGGTGGTTGAATTGTCTGAGCTGCCAGATATGAAGCTGCTCTATTTTCGCTGGTGGTGGCTTGAACCCCCACTTGGGGACAGTTTTTTTTTTTCTGCTGGATACCCTTGTCATGAGGACAAGATGACGCTCCAGTCAGCTGCCGCTATGGGCAGAATTGGTGCTCAAGTTTGCACTGGCTGGACAGTGGTGTATATGGAAGTTTCCTACTCTTGATGAAGTCGTGTGATAACATAACTCGGTAAGCGTAACAGACCCAGCGAAAAGCACACATGCAAGGTTGCTACTGCCATGTGACAGCAGCTCTAAGAAGCTGGCATCGCCAGTGGCTCACTAGTGGGTTGTGCTGCATTCAAGCAAATTTCAGAGTGGCCCACCTGTGACGCACGATGCACAGGGATTACATCTAGAAAAATTGCAGCTGCAGTGAATGTGTTAAAGGGACACTGAAGAAAAACAGAAGCTGGCCTGCATCGACAGATAACAATTGCAATGAGAAAGGTACTACTAAGTAAGGCTTTTATAAGATAGAAATAACCACGAAATTAAATACAAGTATCGCCATAACCAGCTGTTTTTGCAAGCTGACTGCAGTGACATCACAACAGTTTCTTGTGCGTGGGCCCGTGACACTAGACTACACTAACATTAACTACCAAACTGCGATCAAGGCCTTTTCAGTCTTCACATCACGAGCTTGAATTGGACAGCAGGAAAATTTTGAAACCTTTTCTCAGCAATAAATGTCTTTTCCTGCCGGACAAACATCAACATTGCGAGAGAGCCAGAATCTATTTAAACTAAGAGCAAAAACTGAACGGTGTTGTCCTTTGGGTCCCTTTAATACTATTGATTCACTATTATCCAGCGATTTTTTTAAGTTCCAAAACGATGGCTTTACGCAGACAATAAATTCTCATTAAGTGCAATAACAAATCACACATGAAATGTGGTACTGGGCGCACAAAGGTAACTAAGGTCTTGTGCCTCTCGAAAAGCCCGAATAAAACTGGTACACCGAGTACACGAGAACAACAGAACAATTTAAAATTGTGCTAACATGAAGCTCAATAGGGTAGAACGTTGGGCCAGTTGGTGTAGCGACATATTAAAAAACTTTGCGCAGAATAACACAGGACGGGAGGGAGAAACACGCACACACACACGAGCGCAATACAACGTTGCTCTGCAAGTAGCAACAATTATAAGACTGCAAAAGCGCGCGCACTGTTCCAAAGGCGGAGAATTACGTAGAAAAGTGCCCAATGGCCCAATGTGCTAACATCTTGCGTTTAACAACTTTTCCGCCTATACTGGCTCCCAGCGGTTGTCTACTGAAACGCGTGGCACAACAATTGGACTGTTATTTGCTGTACCGTCACAGTATTCATGAATTAACAAAAAATCGCTGTGTCCCGAAAATTAGCGGAGGGGGTTCATTAACGGGCAGCTTAGATGAACCTGCATCAGTTCATAAATCGCTGTGGGAAACCAGAGGAAAAAACCTGACACCCTGGGAGTATCCTGCGCACTATGCTGTCGCCGTACAGACGGCTTTAAAGCGCTGAAATTTAATTCCATCGCACGACTCTCGGACACATGGGCTACTCCGACCTTCAGTGAACATACGTCGCCAGAAAACAAAACTCACTTGAATCTTCACTGCTGATGTCCCGACTGCTCAGCGGCTGCCTTGGTTTTCTTCCAGCGCTGAGTGCGCGTGTAATCGGTGTAAATAGCCCAGACAGTGAAGACCGGGAAAAGAACTGTTGCAGCGTAACGTCGACAAACAGTGAACGCCGGCAGCAGCTTCTCCGGAACGACTGCCATGCACCAAGAGGCTAAGCAGCCCTGGTGCCACTTGTGGCGCACTTGGCTTCTGAATAGTTAAAAACAAATAGAAGCGCAATGGTGAACAGGATGATTGTATCACTACAGAACATGCGAGAGAACACCAACCTCAAATATTTCCCCTACGTGACCTTTCCGTCGCACTTTCTCGTTTTTGTCTTTTGGATTGGCTGGGATCGGCTAGGTTTACTGGCTGCTTCGATTCTCGCCGAGCTTACAAAATACACCACGGAGTGCAAACAAACTAGTTAATTGTTTGTCGTTATAATTTTTTTAAAGATTAAATTGACAAAATATGTTTTATAGTAACACACGACCAGAAGGAAGGCTTGTGTGAATGGAAGCAGCGTGGCATGGCCGGTTCTGTACGCGGTAGATGGTGGTGGTGAAGTTTACGTGCAGATTCGTTGTGGGCACGAGAGGCGAGCTGAAACCAGGCAGCTCGCGTGTCGTTGCCTGTACGCATTGTCAGTCGAAATTTTGTCCATTTCAGCTGTTCCACGGGCGTGATTGAGCGAAACAAAATCGTTTCTATTCAGAGCTTGTGTGCGCGACGCCTAGGGCCCGCAGCCGACCACGTGAACCCCGCCTACTCATCGCCGTGTGCTCGAGGCGCATAGGGGCTCCATTTTCGGCCGGTTAAAAATGATCATCGGACGTTGCGAAAATGCGGACTTGTGCTGTTCGGAGCCGAGGTAGCCATATACATTCAGCCGCCTACGCTTTTTAAAGGTGCGGCTTTGCCTCCAAGATGGACAGAATATTCCACGAGAAGGTAGGAGTCTCTGCGCGCGTGAACTTGTTCGGCAATCGAGGTTTCGTTTTTTCACATCGCATGGCTTCGGAAAGCAGTCGGTGTAGGCGCAGCGTCGCGTGTGTTTTTTTCGCTGTCCTAGACTTGGACTTGAAGTAATCTCTGAATAACGGTTTTCTCTTAACCTCTGTGCGCTGCTAAATCTGCTGAACTCGAAAAACCAAGTGTCTAAGCAGTGAACTAAAACATGCTCTGCTTGAATTCGCAGTAGCAGGTTACCACTAGATTTTTCAATGGTTTGACGTTTGTGGCCGGACATAAACCAAGCCAGAATCGTATGATTTCTTGTTTTGCCTATGCACCGAGGACCCAGTTACTGAGAGGAAAGTGCCATCGCTTCTAGCGATGGGAACTGTTTTAGCCAGTAGATTTGAGCCCACAGAGCCGAAATCTTAACCTGTGGCTTTCCTAAAGCTAATGCTTCCTAAAGCACTTGAAAAGTTGCGAGAATATACACTTTTTTGCCTCGGAACACTCGCTGTGCGTATTAGGTGCCTTCCTTTTTTGATTCTGCCCATTAACGCCCACCCTTCCCCACTCTTAAGGCTGCTTGCTATGAAGCTTCTCGGCTGTTAGCCTGGAGCTATTTGTAGAGATAGTTTTTAAGATGGTCACTCGCCCTAATTAAGCTGGCAGTGGTAGTCTACAATAGATGGAGCGGTCAATGCGTTAGCTGAACTGGTGAAACTCCTCCCTGGGCCCACGACAATGGAGGTGTGACTTTCGGGGGCTCTAGAGGTGGATTTCGACAAGATGTAGGGGTTATCAGGTGACTGGAGCCGATCAGGAGCGGCAGAAACGTGGCAAGGAAATCGTTGCTCCTGATGGCTATTCAACAATCTGGATTGATGCCAGTTCTCATCCATGCTACTCATACAATCTCAATATCTGAGCATGTTATGTACTTGCGAGTGTATGTCAGTCCTCTTGTAACAATATGCTTCGCACTAATTTCCCGATGCAGCAAGAAGGCTCGCTGTGTGCCCAGCACTGCCTCAATGGACTGCTTCAGGGCGAGTATTTCACTGCTGTCGACCTGGCTGCACTTGCCCAGCAAATTGATGAGCAAGAACGTGAGACGATGGCCGAAGGAGGCCTGAACAGCGATGACTACCAGCGTTTTGTGCATGTGCGTGAGTTGCATTTCACTTGAATTTCGGTCCTGTTTGGTGTGTAGGATGTTTCTTAGAGCACAGCTCTTAGGCGCCCATTCCTGCATTCCGCGTCGTCAGCGTAACCGGTTGTCTAGATCGAAATGCCATGGGAAGATCCCCGAGGGTGGCTAGCAATATAACACGCCATCCATCAGCAGTGGCAGGTGGCGTGCAAAGAGCTGCACTCAAATCTCACATTACTAACTGTCGTAATCGCCTGGCAATTTTTTGTTTCATTTTCTTAGAAGTCTTAGAAATGCTTGGATAGTTGTGCAGAAGTTTTGTAATGACTACACTGGGGCTGCACGGGTCTTGCAAGCTTCTGCAGGCCTCTTTTACTCTTAGTGGCGTTGCCTCTTGGGCAGCCCGACAACAGCTTCCCTTTTATTTTTTTATTACATAGTATGTGCTGCAGGGTCCAAGGAGCACAGGAAGATCTTAGTCGATGTACAAAAGAATAAAAGCTAAAATAACCAAAAAAAACACGTTGAAAAAAGATTCACCAGTGCTACTCATAATGTGTTGATGGGGCATTAAGGTGATTCTAAATGAATAATGTTCAAAGAGAGAAGGAGAAAATACCAGTTAGTTGTCATAAAAATTTGTTTTAGTGCATGTCTTTTGAGAACACTGTATTTTGTGACCACAGAAGCTAAGAAAAAAGAACCACTCAAGAGCAGTCTCACTCCAACAGCTTAATCGCTATTCCTCAGTACGTTCATCTCCATGTCGTTATAGTGCTGTCAGATGAGTACTAAACAACTTGCATAATTATTTTCTGTTATTTATTTATTAGAGTGCAGTATAAGCGCACTCTTGTGTGACATTCTTTTTTTTTTTTTAAGCATGGACCATGTTATATACCAAACACCCAGCATAGATTTCTCTGCTTGTCTGTGTGTGCATTACTGTCAGTTCAAGCTTTTCCCACCATTGTGGATAACCCTGACTTACGGTGGGTGCATGTTGTTTGAGTGCAGCAGCCCTCGGGGAACCTGGATGACAGCGGCTACTTCTCCGTGCAAGTGATCGCCAGTGCACTCAAGGTGTGGGGTCTGGAACTGGTGCCTTTCAGCAGCACTGACCCCGTGGCCAAGGCAGCTCAGGCTGATCCCACGTGAGTGCTACTCCTGGGCCTTCGCTGCTGAACCCGAGGTGCGGGATCGAATCCCAGCCTGGCGGCCGCATTTCGAGGAGGGCGAAGTGCAAAAAAACTCCTCTGCTGTGTGATGCTCGGTGCGCGTTGAAGAATCCCACGTGGTTGAAATTGATCCGAAGTTTTCCTCTGCAGCATTTCTCTCAACCCATCTGCAGCTTTGAGACACTGAACCTCACAGACCACTTGACGCCGTGTGCACCCTTAGCCATCTCGTATAGAGCATGCTGTCATCTGGCCCATTGTGTGTTTAAGTACACAATGGTATGTGTACTTTTGAGAAATTTTGGGCATTAATTTATAATCATGTAGCTGCACTGATGGCTTCAACAAGAAGTATGTGCCAACTATATGAGCTAGAGGAAGGAGATATCCCACTTGAGCATGCTGCAGCATGCTTTTGGCTGAAGGGAGAAATAGAAGTTACGGGTCCTGGGTTCCATCGAATAAAATTTCAAGCACGCCTTCAAGAATAATAACGATGGACATCATGAAAACTACACCTGTGCCTCAAACAATTTACCACAGGGTATTAGGGCATTTGCATGATAGATTGAGCACGCATGTCCGGTTGCAATTTTTGATCTCAAATGAAAAAAATATATAATGCTGACGAGTCAGGATGCACCCAAAAAGGCAGCCTTCAGACAAAGGCCTATTTCGCCCGAGGCATCATGGACAGATCTCTCGAGTCTCTTGCTAAGACTCCAGGGTCTTCGTTTAAACCGTATTGGTTGTATAGTTCGGCGTAGGCGCTGCACACGTCAACGAGGTGAGCGTTGCGCTTTGAATATAGAAGAGCAAGTGCAGTAGCTTTAACATAGCTAGCCGAGCCCTTCCAAATTGAGTTAATGACAGGTAAACATTTTTTGCTGCAAATGTTACGCAAGCACCGCCCTTGAAACGTAATTTGCACATTTTTATTATCAGACCTCTTTTTAGGTTTACACTGAGGACAGAAACTCACATACACAATAGCAACTGCAATCCTGTCAACATGGTCACATTATGCCTTGTCTTACTCTAAATCTACAAAAATACTGTGACATGTTTTTGGAGGACATGTTAGAGCAAGTTGTAGAGCTTTTTTTTTATTCTGAAAGTGAGCAGAAATCTTAGATGGCTTTTTATGTCGCTTGTAATTTCGACACCATAGGTGTGCTTCGCATATGCCTTAAAAACTCGCTAGTGCAGATCAGGCATTCATCTCATTCTGCTTTCTTACTTGCTTGCAGCCAGCTTACGGCCTACATATGCAACTACAAGGAACACTGGTTCACCATCCGCAAGTTGGGTGGCCGCTGGTTCAACCTGAACTCACTCCTATCTGAACCACAGCTTATATCCAGGACCTACCTGGCCCTGTTTTTAGTGCAGCTGCAGCAGGAAGGTAATGCTATACTAGTCTGTGTGGCACTTTCAATAAGGTTTATGTCCTCAGCTGCAAATTTTACTGCAAGAGCAGTTATGGGCATGTTTCCTGGTTCTGTAGCACTGTCGTTTAGCTTCATGGACTCAAGGCACCTTGTGTGCACTAACAGCGAAGCATTTCCACCATTGGTGCACCATGTTCTGCGTGTGCAATTATAGATAAAAAGAGGACAGCTATTCTTCGTTGCCCACCTAATGGCCCGGACCTCTTGCTTCCAAACTTCCATTTGCCAAGGTGAAGAAAAATCCGAGTGTTACATACTTGCATGTTTGACAAAGAGATTGCCAGTGGAGTGTTCGATTGGTGTCATTAACAGCCATTGTCATTCATCTAGGGCAGCGTGCAGAAATTAGTGCACCAGCAGCAGGAATTCTGTGATGATGGTAGGAATTAATCGGCAAGTAATGTGCTTCCATAAAGTTGGACATTGTGTACTTTCCTTCTAATGCAAGATATTTCATCTCCATTTGTTAATAAAAAAATTGCTGCTCAGAACCTGGCTGAAGCTATGCAAGTACCGGGCATCGAATCAAAGCAGGTTTCAGCGGTGGCTCAGAGAAAATGATTTGGTTCAAATTACGCTCCATGTTGAAAAATTTCAGTTCTGCATGCCTTGAGTTATATGTACTCAAGACATACTGGATCTGGACAGTGTATAAAAACATTCGTAAAACGTAGAAGGGAGAAAATTGGCCTCAACAGGACAACCTGTGGCACATTGCGGCCAAGGCTGGGTCTCTGTCCTCAAGTGGAACCAACTTTGATGTGTGCGGAGAGGGAAAGGCTTCAAGGGAGCCTCATGATCTCTAGTTGCATTTCTCCTGACAACTTTCGTCATTTTTGTTTCTGCATCTCCAAAACAGGTTACTCCATCTTTGTTGTGGTGGGACCTCTACCCCAGTGCCAAGCCGACGAATTCCTCGAGGAAGACAGTGATCGCGACCTTCAGGAGGCATTGCAGCAGAGTCTGCTGGAAAGCCAACTTCCAAAGTCATCAACCGAGGCAACGTCTACACTGTCGGAAGAGGAGATGCTGGAAGCTGCACTAAGACTGTCCATGGAGAGCTGACATGAGTGCATCGAAACGGACTATGCAAGATTCTGCCTAAACAGCGCCTGTTAAGGTGGTGGCACAGTGCAACTGCAGGGTCAAACCAATACGTGTGCAAAGAACTGGACGGTGCAGTGCAAGCCCACTGCCCTCTTACGTTACATTGTTTCCTTGCATGTGTACTGCAATATTATAGTTTCAAGCCCAAATAAATCTATGCAGGAGCACACTTTCATTGCAGTCACCCATGTTTGTTGGACTGCAGAACAGTGCACGTTTCGGTAGATGGCTATTCAAAAACATCCAATTTTTTTGTTACAGTGTACAAATGCCTAATGATCACAGGCTTGTGTGAAGAAGCTTCATTAATATAACGCTGCACATATAGTTCCACTTGTTGCATAGGGCTGTAAACTGTTGCATGCCTGGTCTGCAAGACTGGCACAAATCAAACATGTTACTTGCAATAAATGCATCTGTCGATTACTGCATTTATTTGTTGCACAGTCCATTTCATCCAACATGTCACAAGTCAAAGCTGCGCAACCAATTTTTTTTTTCCCCCTTCATGAATTACAGCACGGAGCTTGTGCATTGCACACCGCAACCACTTCGCCTGCGACGGCTTAAATGCGGCAACAACTTCACATATGTACATTTTCCAGCCTGCCAATGGATTCGTCTCCGCTCGACTCGAACAGCATTTGTGGAGGCCAACCGACTCATCACTCTCGCAACAGGCAAGGCACCGCAGCGTGGTCGACGAGGAGCCCTCCAACGGGCCGGAGTGCGCGACGTCAGACGAAGTAGTGTGGCTTCCTGACATTGATGCCGTACTCTTGCAGAGCAGGAGTCAGGTCTTCCATGGTGAGGGTGTAGCGCTTGTCCTTGGTCGCCTTCTTGCTTTGGCCGGCACCGCGCATCTTGCAATGCTGCAAGGCGTCGTTGGTGATGTCCGAGAGGAACTTCTGCGCCGCCAGCGAAACGAGTCTGACGACGCGCGGGTCGCTGGCCTCCAGTCCGGCGGTGTTGAGGTAATGCGCTGTAACCGAGTCCGGCAGAGTCGGGCTGTAATCTTCCAGCTGCAGCAGAAGTTCCGACAGCGACTGGCCCGACGGCACCGACCTGGACTCGACAGTTCCAACCCCGCTCGCAGGACTCGAGGCGCCGCTTTCGAGCTTGACGCTGACCGTCGCGTTACCTTGCTGCAAGCCTTCCGACATGGCGGCCCTGCGGTTGATCTGTCTGACGAACTTGTCTTCGAGCTCCAAGGGGAGCCGAGTTAAGATGCAGTAGACCAATCACCCACTCCTCAACGCAACTACCACTGATTCACGATAAGGAGTGTGTTTCGCGCTAACGCCACGCAGACCACGGACACACGACTAATACACCAACTAGCCAACTTGGCCAACTTGGCTACTAGATCGCAGCTTGCTCTATTTTCCCCTAGCGGCGGTTCAACTCGTGAGCTGACGTCATTGGTCGGAGAGCGACCGACGCACCAGCCAGAGCCAGCCGCTAGCCAAGCGCGTTGGCGTGTAAGGATGGACGCTTGTCGGCTGTAATCGGGTGGTGAAGTTATGTTAGCTTCCACTTCAAAATCGTACCGATGACAGCATACGCAAGTTTTGTGGAACGACATCAGAGGCTTCCTGTAGCTTCCTACAGTGCTCTTGATCCGAGGCACGCATGTGACCGCCACCAATGGTCGCCCAAATCTGTCGTCGCAACACGTTCCTGACAGTAGCCGTCTGCTTCCTCGTCGCATGGCTCATTGTGCAGCTAAGTACGTTCTCTTTTTGTGGTCCTCGGTGTTTACCTAAAAAGCGCGTCCAAACATATCAGTTCTTTTTATCTTTTTTTTTCAGTAACGACGCAACAATGCTTGGATCAAAGTCGAGTAAATCTGGCCACGAGCAGTTGGAAGTACCGTTGTCTGCAGAACATTGTAATTTTCAATATCTTCAGATCTTTGGTGCCCTTGATTAGCCTCTTCGCACTAAAAAAAAAAAAAAATCATGGTGATGCGCAGGTGACGAGTCTGCAGTCGTCAGGCGCACTTGCGAACTGCATCAATGCTGTCGAGAAGCTTGCCGATTGGAAACTGCTGCCGGTCATATACGTAATA
This sequence comes from Amblyomma americanum, assembly GCF_052857255.1. Taxonomy (NCBI): domain Eukaryota; kingdom Metazoa; phylum Arthropoda; class Arachnida; order Ixodida; family Ixodidae; genus Amblyomma; species Amblyomma americanum. Next base: position 167,101,892 of record NC_135501.1, on the reverse strand, counting down.
ACACCCACGTACGCGCGCCCAGTTCAAGAAGCCGAGTTGACGCGGCTTTCCCACACTTTCCGTTTGGTGAGTCGAACTTCAATCGGAGTTCGATCTTTTTTTTTTTTAATCTCTCTACGCGTCGTTGTTTCCTTCCCATAGGTACCACATTTACACTGGATCGTTGTCGAAGATTCGAGCAACCGAACAGCGTTGGTGTCGGACTTCCTAGCGCGCTGCGGCGTGTCCTATACCCACCTGCATGCAGCCACCCCTGCTGATCGCAAGCTGAGGCCTGACGACCCCAGCTGGCTGCTTCCAAAGGGAGTCCTCCAAAGAAATGAAGGCCTACATTGGCTCAGAACAAGTACGGAGCAACTGGATACAAATGGCGTTGTCTACTTCGCCGACGACGACAACACGTACGATCTACGTCTATTTGACGAGGTACACCAAATATAATCCCCGCTGTTAACTCGTTTGCGAAGCGTTTGAGCAAGACTGTTCCGAATGACATTTATGTCTAATGTGGCATGCCCAAGATTAAATAACTTCTTAGCAAAGATTCGTGATGCCATAAATTGTAAAGGCTTATTTGTGCTCGACATTTTTACACCCAGCAGGCTATCTAGTCAACTGATGTCCTCCATTTTGCATCATATACTTGATGCTGCAAAAAACAACTGTGAGACCGTAGTGTGTGCATGTTGGCATCAGTCGATGACCATAACATTTGCTCTTGTCGGACACATTTCCTGCTGTTATGACTCTAATTCTTGTGATATAAAATTGGGCTGCCATGAGCCATTTTGCAAGTGAAGTGCATGTCTTGCAGATCAGAAAGACTGTCAAGGTATCTGTGTGGCCCGTGGGTTTGGTAGGGGGCCTCATGGTAGAGGGTCCCATTGTTCGAGATGGACGTGTTGTGGGTTGGAATGCCGCCTGGAAGCCAAACAGGTGAGAACAGCTGCACTGCATTCTTTTGGAGAAGGAACAAACAAACTTCTCTATTAATGGTTCGCGTGGCTGCTTTTCATTCTATTACGGTAGCTGCTGCCGCAGTAGCATGTCTGAAGAATATTTTTGGGTTAATGGGTGTTTAACATCCCACAGCGACTCAGTCTATGAGGGATGCCATAGTGAAGGGCTCCGGAAATTTCGACCACCTGGGATTCTTTAACATGCACTGACATCGCACAGTACACGACGAAGAATTCTTTTCTAGCAAGTATAATGTAGTACAAGTAACGTGTATTGTGGGCAACTTGATGAACTTGAAATGTCTGCACACAAATCAGCAATGATATGCACAGTGGTGGCTGGTTGGTTGCAGTGTTCAGCTGCTGAGGCGCAGGACACGGGACCTAATCCCTCCTGTGGCGGCAGCACCTGGATGGAGGTGGCAGAATAAGCCCGTGGGCTGTGCAGTGTGTCAGTGCAAGTTATAGAACTGCAGCTGTGGTCTAAAATAGCCAGGAACATCCGCTATGGTGGCCCTTCCTTTATTCCATCTTTCATCCTTTCCCTCATGGCACTGCTCTTGTGACCACTGACAGCGAGATAGTTACTGCACCTTTCCTTTCCTCAAAACCAGATATCGCTGTGAACTACCAAAGGTGAAAGACAGCAATATTGGACATTACACTTACTTGGTGGAAAAGATATAACGGCCTTACCAATATAGCAACTTGAGTGTGTACCTCAAATATTGTGCCTTGGCATCGGATGTGTCGACAGGCCTAGCTACATGTACTGCCTTAGGTGCATTATTTATGCAAATGAGAACAGCACACATAGTGTACAGGAGTTACTGCTGACCAACAACCTCCATAAAAATAAAAATCAAATGCTTTTGCAAGAATTCCTGCTTGCATAAAGGCGCCTTTTTTTTTATAAGTGGCAGTCTGTAAGCTTTCTGTGGCTGTTGAATTTGATACAGGACGGAAAAAGGGGTCCACTTTTGACTTTGCAGCTATTTAATTTAGCTGTTGCCTATGCTGCACACTATCGTTTATTACTCCATTTTCTTTCACTGTCTCCGAGCTGTTACTCCCTAACCTTGAACTGAATAGCTTCATTACTACCTCTCTGTGTGTACTTTGCTTGACTTACAACTATCCTTAGAATTTTTTGCTCCATTGTGCATTAGAAGGATGCCCATCTGTATAGAATAAACACCCATTAGAAATCACCAACTGTCTTTTGGCAGGCGCTACCCTCTGGACATGGCAGGTTTCGCAGTCTCTCTTCGCCTACTCCTTGACCACCCTGGTGCCCAATTTCGGCTTCAGCTGCCCCGTGGTCAGCAGGAGTCTTTCCTGCTGGCGCGACTGCTGTCGGGCCCAGAGGAGCTGGAGCCTCGCGCTCGCAACTGCACCCTCATCCTCGTGTGGCACACCCGCACCGAGAAACCAAAGTTGGATCAGGAGCCACGCCTCAGCAAGAAGCGCCTGAAGCAAGCTGCAGCCAGGCCACGCTCCCACGCATAGTTGCGCAGATATGCTTTGCAAAGTCAAAGCTGCCTGATCATACCACTTGCGAAACTTCTCAAAGAGGAGAAGGAGGAAAACCTTATTACTGAACTTGAGGTAGACGCTAGGTGGTCAGAAGACATTGCTTTGTGATGACCTCAGTGGCTCACTCAAGGGTGCAGCCTCCCACTGCTCAAAAGTACTCAGTTGCTGCTCTGGTTTAGGGACATCTGCAGGGAAAACTCATAGGATGTGGGCTTGATCTGCACACTGACCACAGAGGGTGCAATTGGGGCTATAGCTGCCGGAAAACATGGCGGCACACTGGACCGCCGTAGGGAGAGGCAGTGTTTGAAGCTGTCGTCAAAGGTCAGGCAATCACCTATGAGCTCTGGCATCAGCTGTTAGCAGTGTGGTGCAATTTGCACACACCTGAGAAACTGCCACCAAGTAGCGTGACAATCTGCAAGCTTCCAAATTTTCACTTAATCGGCATGCTGCAGTTTATACAGCATTATGTTTTGAGAAGTTTCAGATCCATTACCAGGTGATAAATCTGAAGCTTCTCATGAAACTTCTCATAACACCGTTTGTATAAAATGCTGCATGCCAGTTGGGCGAAAATTTGGAATGGATGGATGGATAGATACGGCTGAACCCTTTAAATCGGGTGGTGGCTAAAGCCACCTAGCCAGGACTTATGAAATTTTACCCTTGTCTTGATTTTAGCCACCAATCAGATAACCTTCGCTTGGTTACTTCTACCCGCTTAAAATCTACTTTCCCTTCACTGTCCTTAAACCCCAATGCCTTGGATAAATCAGCCCCGCTGCTTTCCACTGTAGGGTGAAGCCCTTTACAGAAAAGTATCAAGTGTTCAGCCGTTTCCTCCTCCTCTCTGCACGCAATGCACAAAGTGTCTATATCATGGTACCCGACTTTATATGTCTTAGTCCGCAGACTGTCACGCCACTTGGTGGCAGTAAACTGACTTCCCAAGTGTGTTTGCAAGTTGCACCACACTGCTGACAACAGAGCTCATAGGCGGGTGCCTGATTGCATTTACCTTCACATACTGGAGCTGCCCGAATTTCTATTTGTAGTTTTATTGCTGGAGCGATTGAAGATCTCTCTTGTGAACTGAATGGTGTGTGTGACCAGTGCAGCAGAACCCCGACATAGTAAAATCTCTGATACAGTAAAGTGAAACTACGGTCCCATTTCGCCTCCCATAGATGAATGTACTTTTTTACGGTTATAGCAAAATTTTTTTCAGAAAAACAACTATAGTGAAGAGCGTCTTGCCGTGACAACCTACGTACCGCGGAATGACGACAACGCGGCATGCGCGAGGCCGACATTCGAAGGTAAATGCATACCGAAGACGATCAAACGGTGCTTTTTTGGATAGGTTCACCATCCAGCTTGGAAGCTGTGAGAAAAAGCCAACTTCTAAAAGTCCTTGGTGCCGTGAGGCAAAGCGCACAGCGTGCACGAAAAAAAAAATGTGAAGCTGGCGATGAACACAAAGAAAGAGGTGCGGGTCGCTGTAAAAATGGGGCAAACAATCGCAGCATAGCAGCGCAAAGTACAGGGAAGCAGCAGCAAGAAACGGAGGTGCGGCCGCACTGTGTGAGCGGTAACATTGTGCCTTAGCTGTGTCGCGCATTTAACTATTGCCTCTTAAACGACGCTGAGGCCGCGGAAAATGACGCCGTATTAACACAGAACTTCTGTTTTCACATGAAATCAAACTCTCGTCATATTCATAGCTGCATTGTATTTGTGCAAATGCAGTACTCCCTCAAGACGCAAACAAAATCGAAAATGTAACACGAAAGGTGATAACTGAATATAAATAGTTATCACATAAACGGACAATAAGAGCAGGATGAAAGGTATCTGTGCGTGTTTCTTTTATAGACTAACACTGTGTTTTGTAAGTAGCCAATTACCAGGGAGCAAACTCAAGAGCCATGCGATCACCAACAACTGATATTGTAAAGACCCTGATATAGCAAAGATTTTTGCTGGTCGAAGTCACTTTTTACTACAGAGGGGCTCTGCTGTTCATAACGTTACATCCCACTAGCAGTGGGAAAAACACTGGGAAACGGCACAATGGGACCACATTGGATTTTTAACAAGAACTTGCATTTGGCCAGGGAAGACCTAGCTACAACAGTAACTCTTGTGTTCTCGTGGTTGTAAGACACAGCCATGCAGCTTTTTCGCACTTCATAGATGAAAAAATTTAGTCCTGGTTGAGCAACCAGGGTAAATTAAATTGCCGGTGTTCCCACATCAGTAAGCTGCAGCGTCGTCTCAGCAGGAACGCTTGCAGTGAACAAAATACAAATCGCCAGACGCAAGCCGTTTTTATTTTCCCCTTCCCTTCTCTGTGCTCTGCTTGTTAGCAACAGGCTAAAAGAGATGGCATAAACACTTCCTGGTTAGCACAGCCATCCCTGCTTCGCCGAAGTGCAAAGACACTGCCACTTGTATCATGCCGATGGTCAATAAATGTTGCGTGTGTTCATTGTGAGCTTCACAGTTGTGCTGGTGTTGTAGCAGCTGAAACACTGACAACGTTCCACACGTCTCTCTGCACCCTGTAGCCAGTGGGCTAACCAGGCCGAGTTCTCACTGGACACGAGCGCATGCTGACATTTGCATTCATAGCATGTGCGTGCAGTCACCATAAGGTCAGCTGCACAAGTTGGCATGTAGCTGCAAACAAGCTAAAATAAATCTGTGCCGCCATTCACCATTATGCACGACTGTAAAAGGAAGCTACACAATGACTATTCACAGAAATGAACTGACTGCACTTGTGATAACAAAATTGTAGATCTACACTGAGGGCCGACTCCGAATAGAGCAGTGCCCGCCTTGGGACTGTTCAAGCACGCAACATCAGGTCTAACTGCAGTGAGAATGGTCACTAACTCCAATGTGCCAGCAATGCTCCTTTTCCAGTTTACGCAAAATTAGACGTGCACAATACAATCCCAGCTAATGTTCTTGATCCACTGTTCATGCCCAAACGGCACCAGTCATCCAAAAGGACTGCCAGCTCCAGGCTGCCATGAAGGGTTGCAATGATGGGTCCCACACGCAAAGCCTAGTCATCGGCTATTTCAAGGGGGAGCTTGGATATGAGCAAGCCGTTGTCATAGAGAAGGTTTGCCAGGTCAAGCCGGGCAACAGGGTTATCCAGGGGAAGGTCATCGACCTTTAGGTAGCCGGGGTAGGCGTGCAGCAGTGCTTCCACGGCTGTGGCTTGTTCTTCTACCAAGATGATCCACTGTGGATCACGTCCCTTGTACCGCCGGCTGTTGTCAAAGGAGTGGTAGAGACGCACCTCCTCCTCTTCTACGACCAGTCTGCAAAGAACAACCTTGTTGGCATCAGATGCAGAACGAACTGCTAAACATGTCAGACAAACAAGCATGGCCACTGCCCTCGGGAACAACAAAACGAAACCAGAAGACCTGTTTTTGCAATTCTGAGAATTTTTTGCAGGACAACCTGCATTCAAATTGTTGTGCAACTGGCCAAAGTTACAGTAGAACCCTACTATAGTAAACTCGGATAGAGTAAAGTGAAACTGTGGGACCGTTTCGCCTTCCATTGACGACTGAATTTTTTTTTATGTTTATAGTAAAGAGATCTTTAATAAAGAAATGGATAGAGTAAAGAGTGTCTGCCCCTGGCAACGCACTTCCCGCAGAACGATATCGTGACATGAGTGCAATCTAGGACGTCTCAGAGTCACAGACGGGTAACTCTCTAAGGCAAGTAATTATTGAAAACGGATAAAATGGCACTCTCCGAGATGGCTTAACCATAAGGTCGTGAAGAGAAGCCAGCTTTTCAAAGGCCTTGGGGTCGTGAAGGAAAGTGCGCGGTGCGCCCGGGAAAACAAAAAAGAAAGAGTAAGGCTAGCTATAAATGTGGAAAGAAGGCGGCGCAGTCCGCTGAGCAAGACGGTAAAAGTGCAGTTATGGTGCAGTGTGGAGTAGGGAAGGGAACAAAAGAACTGACGTTAGCAGCACGATGCAGCGGTAGCAAAAAACGGAAGCGTGGCGGCACTGCATGGGCGGTTTTGGCATGCTCAAGTATGGCGCGCATTTGACACCGAGGCCGTGGAAGACGACACCGTGTTCACACAAGGATTTGGTTTTAAGAAATCAAACTCTCCCGGTACTACTTCCAGAAGACAGATGAAATCCAAAATGTGAAAACAAAATATGATAACTGAAAAAAAAAAAAAAACCTTCAGCATATAATGGAATGATAGGAGAAGGATAAGGTATTCCTTTTCTAAATCAACAAGCTAAATTATACCAGACAGCATTTCCAGAGCCATGCCAACACCAACAACTGATATAGTAAAGACACTGATACAAAAAATATTTTTGCTGGTCCGAGTGCGACTGTGCTACAGTGGTGCCCTACAGCACTAAATATACGTCATCATAGGTGAACGCAAAGTACTGGAGACAGGAAGGAAGAGGAAGAAAGCCTTACAATAAAAGATTCAACTTGGGCAATTAGGATTAAATTTTTAAATACTTCTTAGCGACTGATGAGAGATATATTTTTATTTGAATCCTTGGTTTTTGTAGAAAAAAATCAGACATTGCAAATGTTGAAAACTTTTAAACCTGTGGCTCCACAACAAGAACAAGTAACCCAACCAAGAATGCAATGATGAAATTACTCCCTCCATGGAGGCCTCAGTGCAGTCACTGCCAATCGGGCCTTCTTCTGTATAAATTTGTCCACCTTATATTTTCTTTATTCCAATAAACTGATTCTGATGGCAACACATCCCTATTCACTACTCCCAAGCCCTCCTACACTCCATTGGGGTTGGCTTTCCTCCAACACTGTCCAAACATTCAAAGTTCAACCAGACTGTGTCCATGGGCGCAGGTCCCACAGCGATGGAAAAAAATCTTTTATGGGGAGCCTTTAGCATGGCCAGTTGAGCTTGTGATCTACCGACTAGACATTCTCTTATTCCCCCTCATCCACTGAGTGATGCTTCAAGTTCAAGATAATGGGCCCCCATTCCTACACAAAAAAGCACGCACACTTGCTTGGACCTTCACACATGCCTTAATGGGAGTAAAAAAGAAAAAGGAATTAACTGATGTCAAATTCACATAAGTTGACTTCAGAACAGCTAGTAGCAAACAGGACTCTTGGATGGAACGTGACCAAAGATGTCCCTCTCTTGGCTGAGTAAAACACACCCACCTGACTGCATTTCGGCGAGCGAGCCGCACTTGGGTGTCTGGGTCCAGTTCCCGAGCCTCCACCACTTGCCCACAGTGCCAGCGCTCCCCACTGTGGACACTGCGTCTGCGTTCCTCTGCACGAAATTCACACAACCACCACCCATTTAAAACTCCGCTTGCACACATACACGCAAAGAAGTTTCAGTCAGACTACCTTAATTCATTCCCTCAGGCTGAATTAGTGCGAAATTTGGCAGCAGGCAGGGGTGATCATATTCCCTACTAAAGCTACCAGAATCATCCCAAAAACATAAATGCAAACCGTTTGCGCAAAAAAAAAAAAAAAAATGTTGAAGCCTAACAAAATATTGCATCGCACATCTGTCACTTCCTTCTTGCCCATTCCCCTTACCTCCTGTAGCACACTACAGTCGAGCCCACTCATACAACTGCACATATAACGAACGCTCACTCATTACGAATGGGTGCAGCGCTACCGTTAAAATATGCACAAGGGCAATGGCAATTCGTCGCAGGTACAAAGAACAACCCTGACCACACCACTCGGTTACAGCGACTGAGAAGGCACCGTAAACTACCCACTAAGTCGAAGAGGTCGTGCTTCCAGCAAGTGCGGAGATGAAGGAGCGCCTCTCAACTTCATGACACTGCCCCGGAAAGGACATGTCGACCCAAAAATGCAATAAAAAGGCGGCACTGCAGCTGATGCACTCTGTGCCCACAAGCGCTGCGCTACTTTTGTCACTGCATGAGCCCAGGCACGATAGATGAAGCTCGAAGACACACTTGATCAGACGCATGTAGATTTGTGGGCAATGTTTCATTGATGCATAGCTGGCCAGTTTCCCCAGATAGCTATCTTCCTGCGAACCACAAAACTGCAGAAGCGCGCGCTCTGATGGAGACGCTGACCACCAAGTACGGGTACTCCCCTACTACCAGGAATATTATTTATGCAGCCGACCTACCACCAACTGCCATAGACGCTTCAACCATGATTAGTTGTATCCCGTCCTTAAATTTGATAGCTGCCAGGAATTTTTAAAGGTCTTGGCAAGGATTAAATGACCACCCTAGATAGCCTCGAAAGAGCTGTCGCACGCTCTGCTTAGCACAAACAGGCATGCAAATTGAAGTTTTATAAGAAGTAAAACCCACTTTTGGCAGCCTTAGTACTTTTGGCTGTTATAAGGAGAGTCCACTTATTATGAGCATCAGATATAATGAACCGAATCTGCGTGACCATCAGGTTCGTTATAAGTGGGCTCGAGTGTATGTACATAACACTCACTGTCTGTAAGGCTGCTAAAAGAACTGTTACATTTTCACGCAGTTTAAACTGCTTTGCTCCTCTCCGATACTCGAGCGCTTACCTACTTTCTAAGCATACATTGGTGCAGCTGGGCACGCAGCATCACGCCGAGTGAGCTACCACCGCTGGGAGCTCCTGTCAAAGGTGCACAGTGTCTTAGTGCCCTGCCAAGTTTGCCCAGTGAACCACCCCGCTGGAGCTGCCATCAAAAGTTGAAGCATGCCGCGATGTTATTGACGCGCTGCCAAGGTCTGTACTGTGGAAAGCACGAAACGGAAGGACGTACTAAGAAAAGCTAACGCTTGAAAAAAGTAATCCCTCAACAATGAAAGCGCAGGTTATTTTTTATCAATGTTTCAAACAAAGCTTCACGGTTACCACTTTCCGGGCAGCCAGAATTCTATCGTTGTATCCGTTATTTCACCTATAATCGTATCATTATATATAGCATAATTTATTTAGAGGCAATGGGAGAATTGATATAACTCTAAAGAATTTGATTGTTATAAGAGATATGTTGTTATATCTGGTACCATTTCATGTTTCAAGTGGATTACACTTAGAAACACAGAGAAAAAATGTCATTCTATGCTTTCTCCCTTTGCATTTATGTATTTTTTTTTGTAATTTCCCGCCACCATACTCTCACTAAGATAACCATAACGTCTACTGTCACACTCCATTGAAGGAATTCAGGTAGGTGAAGAGGGGCACTGACATGCTGCAATATAAAATTCTTCGAGCCCCACCCCCCCCAAAAAAAAAACTGAGCTCGGTGGCAGCAATGTTCGCAGCAAGTGGATCCGACAGATGGCTAGGATAGGAATGCCAGTCGCTGATGGCTGCACTAAATTTAAAGACAACAGTGAACTTCTGAGATAAGTCACCTGAAGCACTGACAATGGTTTGGTTGGTTTACGGGGCTTAATGTCCCAAAATGACTCGGGCTATGAGGGACGCCGCAGTGGAGGACTCCGGATGATTTCGACCACCTGCCTGCATCGAAATGAGACTGCTGCAGCCGGGATCAAACCCGCGTGTTTCAGGTGAGCAGCCGAGTAGCGCAACACTGAGCCATTGCAGCGGCTTCGAAACACTGACAACCATCTCTAACACAGTGGAAACAGCCATGCACGATCACAATTTTTCCAAAGAGCTATCGCTGTGCCTCGTGGTACTAACAAAGTGAAAAGGCCTTGTTCTGCCAGTGATAAACAACTAACATAGGCTTAGACCAATGAAAAAAAGAACAGTGCTTTGTGGCAACACAAAATATTTGAATATTTGTATTTCAGGAGAAAAATCATGGCCACGCTAACACTCTATCTTTACTCTCTTCATTAATTTTCCACAACCATATGGGTCAAACTTAGTTTTTGTTTTCTGTAACAGCACGCGCAGAACTAAAAAGAAAGGCCCAGCAGCAAAACAATTTGGTCATGATACAGTCCAGTTAATTTCTTCAAAGCGGCAGCTCAGAGAGCCTGGCTAACGAACTACAGCAAATGCAAGAGGCGTACCCTGTGAAAGAAGCGGAGGAAGTGCTTCGTGCAGGTGGGCCTTGCCGCACTGATCCACAGCTGCGTCGACGGGGCAGTGGTTGACTAGCTTCCTCATCAGGTGGCCCACCTTCTCCAAGAAGGCCTCACGAGCATCGCTCGCCTGCACAGGTCCAGATAATGCAGGCGCACCATGCAGCGAGAAGTGTGGCAGAGCAGTTTGATTTGTCCAGACACAGCGTGAGCGGAGGCTCGAGGATTTTAGTGCTTCACACTGGAGCAGTGGTTCACTCTTTATTGCTAGGATATTGACATCACTCAGCTGGCGAACTTCTATATTGTGTAAAAGACTATGTACTCTGCATAAAAGACTTCGTAATTTATGTTGGTAAAGCACTATGTATTTTTTGTAAAACACAAAGTTTGCGCTTTATAGAAGAAAAAGGAATGGAAGGAGTGTCCCTGTGTTGTTTATGCTGCATATATCACAGTGCGCTAATTATTCTTCCAAAGCAACCTTATGTCCGGCACTTTCTCTACTGCTTTGCCAATGCATACATACTTATATGGGCTACATGATGCAAAATAGCAATATTAAACTGGCATAAGACTATGTCTACACCCGCTGCCACCCTGAGTTTACTGGGGTGGTTTTTCACGGCCACTGAAAATTAGAGCACTCAACACGAAAATTCCTCCCGAAAGCACCACTGAAATAGTATAGTACTACATACTGCGAAGCCATGCCTCAAGACACACAGACTGCTGGAGCAGCTAAAAAAGAAATCTTCAGCTCTGAGACACTGACCACTTCTGAATTGGCTACGCCCATGTAGTTGAGGTAGCCTCTTGGCAGCGATTTCCTGAACTCCACGTCTTCCTCAATTGCCAACTGCACTGCTCGGGGAATCATCTGGAAGGAACAGATGGGAACAACTGCGTCACCAAGAACCTTCATGCATTCAAGCTATGCTAGCCCAAAACCCTGCTTTCTCGGCATGGATTCCCAAGCAGCAAAAGACTTGCTGCCTGTGAAAAGGCTACAAAGTAGTACTGCATGGGTTGCTAAGCGAATACTGCTTAAGAGCAAACTCCTACCTAACTTTCTAAGCACTTATTTATCATGAAGCTCCAATTCACTCTCGAGGCTAACTGGGGTCTTCTATTGAAATGAATGCTTGTGTTAAAGAAGAGCTTTCACATGGTGTGCAGTGCAGCTGTTTCATTATTCCACGAAACACGTTCAACAAGCATCAATGAATACCATTTTTTTTATCTAGTCTCCTCAATGTCTCCACGCAGTCGCTTTTCAGTGTCAGTGCAAACACCTTAGAATGCTTTGAAGGACCCTGGATAATTTAGCTGCAATTTATGCTGAGAACTGCGAGTTGATGCAAATGATAGCAATGTAATCCTTTCTGTCGTTTCCCCAGTCACAGAACAAACAGAACAAACCGCCAACAACAAGGTGACTAACTGACAGGAAACCACAAAAAATGCACAGGAGGACAATTTGATGCAGCAACACACCTCCTCAAAAAGGTCTCCCCATGTGTTTCGTTGGCATGTAGAGAGCGTCAGGTGCAGAGAGTGAACCTCTTCAGGAGTATAAGCCTGCAAATAGGACAGCACCAATTAGAAACACTGCCATAATACATAGCAGAATCTCGGTGATACGAATCTCACGAAGTCGTGAAAAAATTCGTGACATGCGAAATTTTGTATCATCCAAACGGTCAAAATTCGTATGTAGAAGCATGCAAAATGCAATCACGCAGATCAGTTTACGGCTGATGGAATTTTATTCACTGCTGTGCGGGCACAGTTCGCTACTTGCAGTGCGTACCACGCGATTAGCAATCGGGACTTTGACAATGTGCGGCCCGTGCACCGCCTCTCACTGCGTGCGGTGCCTACCGCGAGATTAGCGATTGCGACGTCAATGATGTGCGAGCAGCGCTTAGTGCCCAAGGGTGCGGCCATGGTTAACGTGTTCAAATCATCGTAGAGGCGAAGGAGAGAGTTCAGAACATCCGAAATTCCGCGCATCGTACACAGTACACTCTGGCCAGGGAATTTTGCGAAATTTGTAACAACCGTGTTCGTATCACCGAGATTCTACTATACAAAGAAAAAAAAAAGGTTTGGCCTACAGGCACCTGGCCTACATATCCCACTTTGTCAGAGTGCTAATTTTGTATGTTGGCAAGGCTGACTGATCCATCACAGTGAAAGCAACTTGGAACACTGGGCAGACGTTTTGCTTTAGAGAACAGCAACACAGAAAGTTGTTCCCACATTAATCAGGGGGACTACTCCCAGCAAGCTCCAAGCACACTGCACACTTCTCGGATCATGAAAAGGCAAAGGGACTACCCAAGTGCCGCCAGGACGCACACTGCTTCAAGACACGGGATGAAAGCTTAATTCTACTTAAGCCAGGACAACAAACCATCATGGAACAAAGTGACCCAATTCGGAGGAAGCAACTCAATTCCATACATCACTCATTCGCTCGAAATACTAACTGAAGCTGAGGGCGCCTGAACCAGGTTCACTGCGTTTCACATTAAGTTTTTATCAGGAAAGCACTTTCAATGGTGTTGCTTATTTCCTATGCACTCAGTCTGACTGGCAACACTGTCAGTGATGTCATTATAGAGGCACCAATGGACGAGTCCCAGGTGGCATTTTACTGTGCTAGAAACTAACAGGTTGGTTTGCTTTTGTCTGACTGAATGCATTAACAGCAAAGGCCAGTGACTAAGTCAGCATGACCAAAACGGCAATCACTTTGTTATCATGATGTGTTCAGTAGTTCACAAGCCATTGCTACGCATTGCATATATAAACAAAAAGCTCGCTAAGAAACACAACTACAAGGTATCATGGTGTCTGAAACAATACAGCTTGTTCTGTTAATTGAATTCAGTTTAGTGCCCTACTATGGTTCCCGAGTACCTGGTGTATGATGCCACGAGGAAAATACAGTAGGTCTCCTGGCTCCAAGACAGCTTCCAAGATCGGACTCCCTATTTCATCGGGACTAAAATTTCCTGAAAAATCATTCAAAAGCAGATGCAATTAATTTAGAACCCGAATGTCACATTGTGAACAAGCATTTTGCCAGCAGTTCTACAGATCACTGCACACAGGTCCATGTTACTGGTATCTATTATGTCTAAGCTAGGCCACAAATTGAGTACTCCCTTCCACCCCACATTTTTGTTGTTTTTTGCGCATGTGAGACAAAGTCCCCAACTCTCAAAGTCCTCACTCAATAGTTCTCAAAAACTCCCCAAAAATTTGCTGTGACCCTGTGAAGCAGGGGACATACAGCAGCTGTGCAACTCAAAAACCAGTGTGTCGTGCAGACCACAATTCTTGTCACCCTATACAGGCTTGAAGCTTGAAGGAAGCCACAAGTACCCCACTTCTCAGTGCTATCTGGTACTGAACTCTGTGGCACGGTGACTTTTGGGTGAGGCTATACCATGGGGAAGCTGTGTTGTTCAAGGCACTTATACGAAAGAAGTAGAGCTATTCCCTGCAGATACCGCACTTTGATTTGCAATCGGATCAACCACACTACTGTCCCATTCCATGTTTTCAGGGAGTTTTCTCGCAATTGCTTTCAAGTTTATTGTTTCTTTTTTTCATTTTCTTTAGTACTTTTTCCGTGTTCTCTTGGGAACAGAATGTTAGGGATAGAATTCCAAACAGTTAGCCTGCGCTCTGTTCTAATACACTGCAGTGTAACCATATCACAACATGGAGCACTGCAAGCATTTTGCACAGCTGGTGCAGACACACGGCTTCCAGCACCGCAGAATGCGAAAAGAAGAAGGAAATTCCAACAGGCAGTGAGGGTTAACTTTTGATTACTGACGATGCCACTGATACAAATTGCTTTTTAAAAATTTCTGCAGCAGGAGATTTCAGGGCCCACATCAAGTGATTTGGAAAACATCCCCTTGTAAGCAAGTTTCAAGTCACACGAATTTTCAATCTTCAACTAGGCAATTATTTTTCCGTAGGGGTGTGCGAATATTTGAAATTTCGAAAACGAATCGAATATGTTTCATATTCGGTTCATATTCGTATTCGAGAAATGATATTCGTGAATTTCCGAATATTCGAAAATTCCCGAATACTCCGCAGCGATCGTATACCGCGCGGACTTTTGTAAATTTGTTTGTGGCAAAAGAGCAATATCTGGGCAAATCATCTGAATATAGAGTTTAAAGTTCCAGGAAAACAATATAAAGGCCCTGTTCTCTTTCTTCTCCATCGTTTATTGCGTGGACCGATCGCATTCCGATGCCGCTAGGCTTGACCTTGTGCGCAATTCCGCAAGTGGGCTTTTCCACATACCACACGTGCTGCGAACGAGATGAGGGATGACCCGCTTCTAAAAATTGCAATGCGAAAGCGCGTTTACTTTTTATCCTTCCGTAATATGTTATCTAATTAATGCCCACACCCATGGCATTCGTTCTGTCACCTTAACTCTCTAAGCGTGACCACCGCCATCTTATTTTGGTCAACTACGCTATGCCGGAAAGCCTACTTGCGGAATTTCGCGTGAGGCTCCCGAAGGGGCGAGTCGATGGTGTCGCAACAGGGCAAGCGATCCTGTAAAAATCCCGCCCATTGCATGGTGCACTGTAACTCATGCACCTCCTAAGTGGGCCTAACGGCAGGCGTGACAACGTTCGGAGGGCCCCTGTCACTAGGTAAAAAAAAATAACCTGGCCGCGTAGTTTTGGTTTCCGAGCTTCGCCACTCGCCCGTGGCAATGGCAACTGTCGGCCCGTGCATTCGCCAGTAGTCCTATCTATGCACCGTGCCGCTTTCAGACACTGACTGACGCGTCGCTGGTCATTTTTTTTTTCCTTTTTAAAAGCAGTCTCGCCATTCCTACATCAATGTGCGTTCCCATCTCGCTTACGTTCGCGATGTCTTCCAGCACGCCGAAACTCGGTGCTTGTCACGGGGTTACAGGTGTTTGCACTATAGAGCCGCCTCATAATACCGCATTTTCGGTACTTTTTTTTCTTCAGGACCGTGGCTTATAAGACCTTCGAATTAACCGGGCATTTTTGACGGTTCTTTGAACTCCGAATTAATGAGGTTTTTACTAGCCATCATGTTATTTTTGTTTCCAGTCTTGTCAGTTATGAATTTCATTTTGCCTGACCACATTACAGGTTGGATACTGTTATGCTGTTCAATTAAGGTAGTATACATTTCTGCGCACACCATGTTTTGTTTTCTTATACGGTGCTCAGGCAGTCTAGTTTTGTTCGCTTATTTCAGTTGCAGAGGTCATACACTATTTTGAACAAAATATGAGCAACAATGTTAGCTTGTTTATTTTTTCTGAATGTATTTTTTTGTGCTGACCAGATATTCGATTCGATAATCGAAGCCATTTTTTTTTTCATATTCGTATTCGATTCGAAAATTTAAATATTTGCATACCCCTACTTTTCTGTGGTTTTTCATTCTACATCTTGCCTACTGGGTGAACATAGCAGCTACAACAGAATAAGGTTCACTTGCCACTTGAGAATCTAGGCAGCACTTCAGAGGGGTCCCTGCAAGAGACAGAGATTGCTGGTGACGGTCACGGAAACCTGCGGGTCACGTGGCAAGCCTAACGAACTGAGCAAAGGGTGCCAGAATGCCAACTGGAGGAGACACACCTTGGAGCATAGAGGCGCCAGCACTTGCGACCTTCCAACTGAACGACGAATGCCTCAATGTCGTCATAGTGAGGAGCAAACCCTTGGGACCCAGCTGGTGTCAGGTACCTGCGATGCAGACAACGGCACGGTCAGCAAGCATGACAGGAGTGCAATTCCAGACATGAAAAAGAGCAAAATGCAGCACTGCAGATGAGTGTGCACTAGTCAACTCTAAGTAGCACAGTATTTGTTAGCCTCTTTCACGCTGCGAAAACGCAATTCATAACATAAAGGGTGGACAAAGATGCATTGCTAGTGGCAAGATGGCAATTTCCATGACTAAAAGATGTTTTGAAAAGTGACAGTACGCAAGAATGCAAGGAGAAGATTAGTATGACCCCGCACAGTAAGCACACCAACTTTTGCCACGAACGACTCCCAGATTCAGCGAACGTATTGCAAGAACCACGTTTTTCTTTTTTCCACAAATTCACAAGATACATAAGTGCGCTCTGATGCACTACGCTAAACTTAGGGGTGAAGGCGTGCTGCATGAAGTAAAACCAAAAGTTCTGCAGCACGAAAGAACAGCCGGTGCACCACTGGAACAAAATCAAAATCTTGCGATGCACAAACAAAGCAAGTTCGGGGTGCAGCGAGCGCTTGTCAGGCTTCAACCCCTCAAAAAGCCTGCACGCCTCATACCTGCCATCAGCATTGCTTTACTAAGGAAGGGTTGGACACCTCAGAAAACATTCACAATTCGACTCAAATCTGACGACAACACATTCAGTGAGCATGCTAGAGTACCATCCAGAGACCATTACACAGGCAGAGCCAAATGACCTCTCCACAGTTCGGGGCTATCACAGAGAGAGAATACTCACAGGTTGGCACCGACAAAGCTGCCAAAGAACTCCTGCAACACAGAGCAGAGGCGCCAGACAGCACGGCTGTATGTCTGCGGGTTGAGCATGCGCACTGAACAGCCCCTCTGGAAGGCATCCCAGACAACCGCCGCATGAGCACGCCCATCCGGGTTGTGCGTCTCGCGCTTGCCACCCTCGTACGTGGTGAGATCGATGTTCTCTGTGAAGAAAAGACTGCGCTCCCGCAGGATCCGGTCCAGCTGCTCACAGCTCATCAAGCCCCGGTAGAAGTCCCGCTGGTGCCGCCTCACCAGCATGGGCTTCTGCTCCCACAGCTCCCTGCAGGGCAGATTGCATGTATCACCCACATGTGCACACTTGGTGTGTAAGCTTCAGGCGTAACACGTAGCGACTCAGTTAGTTACACCATATGCAATGGAACCAACAAACACTCTCTCTTCAGAAGATACTCACACATAAGCAATTACATTCTCCATACTATCTTTGATACAGACTGGTGTGTATTACCACTTGGTTTGAGTTACTCCAAGGAAATGTACAGCTGGCCAATTCTTTAACATGGCGACAGAAGCGTTAAACAGCTGTATAGTGGCCTATGGTGAAACAAAGCAGCGAAACAGGAGATAATGCGTGCATGCACACAAAATGTACACAGTTTGCAAGTTTTTTTTTGCTGTTCTGCTTCGTGACAGAACACTGTGCGACTGTTTGTCCAATATTTAAGTGGCACTGTTAAAAAGCTTGCCAGCTGCAGCTCCATTATTTGAGCACCCCAACCATCATCGAAGCCTAGACAGCAAGATTTCAACAGAGACTAAATGAAAGTACACTATGCACTGAAACTTTTATGGTCAAAATTAATCCAGAGCACTCCACTACAGCGTGCCTTAGGGCTCACAGTAGAGGTGTGTGTTATAAAAACCAATAAGAAAAATTAAAACAAAAATGTGGGCTGGCTTTGTGCCAAATCAATAACCAATAATGGGATGGACTTGTGCCAAAACACAAACAGCCTGCCACGTATGCTGCGAAACTAAGTCGCAGTTGTTCAGAGGCTTAATTAAGACTGTTTACAATACAAGGGACACAAATGTAATTTTCTTGAAACACTGCTCTTCCCTCCTAAGCGTTGCAATTTCAGATTGTAAGAATTTCCAAACCATTTTTTTTTCCTGGTGCAAAATATTTAGCGCATAGGCAGCAGTAACAGCAGCTGGAATTTGCACCTAAAAATGAAGCAATTAAATACAAAAGCATGAAAAACTGTAGGCCTGCGAGATAATTTGAGTTTCCCTCACAAATGCATGCACAAGAACTACATGACCATAGTAGGCTAACACAGGATAAGTTTTCACAACAAGCAATTCTCTAACGAGCCATTCAATACCAGAATACAGTTAATTTGTGTTTTTTATTGTGTTTTATTCATGGAAGTGCCAAAGAAGTATGGTGTTCCATGTGACACACTTAGCACAATAATTTCACGCTGATCGCAAGAAATAAAAATGGCAAGTCCACTCTGTTGCTGCCCTGTTTAAGCTTTGCTTTAGAATGTGTTTGAATAAAGCAAGTGGTATGGTCACATTCATCCACACCAGCAACAGTTCACAGCACATCTGTGAAATTGTACTTTCAACACCCACCTAAAGAAGCGCTCCCTCTCGACGGGCTGAATAAGCCAGTCGAAACAACGCTCTGCAGCACGCTCACTTCCTCCTGAGACAATGTACTGTGCTTCTTGTGAGTCATCATTGCTGGATGTGCAGCCATTCATGCTGTCATAGACTGCGCACTCTTCTTCTTTCTTGATTTTGCCATTTTTCTGCAACACCAAGGAACATTATGCGTTGAATGATGCATAAGGCATAACAGACATGCATCAGTGAGTTAGCCAATCATATTTAACTCTTTGACGCTCAGCATGTCGCCTACAGTCGGATGCATGTCTGCAGTGAAGCTCCGCCTACATTCATGACCTCTACACAGAATGCTTCCATAATGAAGGGGTAGTTCATTGTTAAAGCTTTTCTTATATTTTGGCTTGTCTGATATAGTCAAACATTAAAAAGCTGATTTCGTTTACTATTGTGCTTGGCCAATGGAGTAATACAGGATGCCACAGACCATGACCAAATATTACCAACTGCGGTCTTTTTAAGTTCTACCCTGCTAGCAAAATAACTTACAAGTCCCACAGTTATACAAAAAGTCCCATTTCCTAACACATTTCCAAAAGCGAAGTGTCAGCTTCTAGGTATGCAGAAAGGCCATTCCGGCAAAGCAACCTAATTTTTTTTAATGGCCGCACTGGCTACTACGTACACCACCGGCGATGGAAATTTTTAATTTCGCTATTGATTTGTTGTGTCAGAGTCCGTGTGCGACGTATAGGAGTTTAGCTCAATTTTCTCATTCAAATTATACAGTACTATTGTTTCCCTCAACAAACATGCAAAACAGCGGCTTTCTTAAAGGGACACTGAGGAGAACCCTATCAAAATTTTTTTGTTAGCAATATCTGATAGTTCGGCATTTCATGGCTTTGTTGAGCTTGTCCGGGAGCGAAAGATGCATTTATTTCAAAGAAATTTGGATTCGAAGTTGAAAAATTTTTTCCCGCCGCTCCGATTCAAACTCGAGAACTCTTATGACGACACGGAGAACTCTTATGACGACACAGAACGGAGTTACGTGAAACGTGACGTAAACGGAGACTCCGCGATTTCTGGTCGCTAGCGGTGCGGTGCGCAACCTTCCTTTGCAAGCCTCAGAGATTGGTGACATCCATGAAGTAAGGAAAATTCCTCCATGGTGGCGCCTCTTGTCCTA
Source organism: Amblyomma americanum (assembly GCF_052857255.1). Taxonomy (NCBI): domain Eukaryota; kingdom Metazoa; phylum Arthropoda; class Arachnida; order Ixodida; family Ixodidae; genus Amblyomma; species Amblyomma americanum. The sequence goes on along the minus strand of NC_135501.1, from coordinate 167,081,952 downwards.
GGAAGCCATCACGCTTGTACTTGCGAGATTGGCCTGTGGCGGCGATACCTGTACTTTGGTTCTTGCTATTCTCTATATACATTACAAGAGCTTTGTTTTCAGGAAGAGTGGCGTTTTTGTGATCAGGAGCTGGTATTCTATGGATACAAGCAAACTTCAATTTCTCCTCAGTGTCCCTTTAAAGGGCGTTTCATGCTCCATTCAGTGATGAAAAAAACAGCACCTTGTTTGAACTGGACCTTCGTTTGCGCCGTTTTACGCAGCGACCTTCAGGAGACAGGGCGGCAGAAGTCCTGAGAGATTTCTTCCTTTCTTTCGCTTCCTGCGTCAGTTTAGGCAGTGAACGCACAACTCGTAAAGTGGAGAGTTGTCATGACAGTTGTACAGTTGCTGAATCCAGCGTCTTAGAAGCTAACGCATTTGATAGACAATAGCCGTAAGCAATAGCATCAAAAGCTGATCTCACCTTCCGCTTCTTGTACACCGCAATCGCAGATTCCACCTTTCGATTCATTGCGCGTTCCCACAAACGCGAAACACGCTTTCAGAGCACGTGCGCTCAGCTGCAGGTAGCCCCGAGGCAGCGTTTATGAGAGAAATGGGCCACGACAACGAAAAATACAGTGCCGTGCTAACCCTCCAGGCGATGACCCTGTAATTGCGCAACTCAGTGATTAACAACTGAGTTTACTAATGCGTTCTAACCGTTGTTTACATGCCTTTCATACATACGCGTACGACAACCGGCCTCGAATTGCCGACTACAGTTTGACTTGGCTCGTCTTGCAGCATTCTTTTTCTTTTTTGTCAGTCTGCGTTGTTCAGTCGTTTTTGTTTTATTTCGTTTTGGGAGAGCGGAGGAAATAATGAGGACTCGTAATTTTTGTTTGTTTTTATTACGGTTCTTTTTATATTTATTTGCTTTGTTTGAAGCAAAAATTTTAATCCAAGGCTAAATTCACAATTTGTTCAGCCTATTTAGATTATGATTTAGCCAATGAAGCGGCCAGCGTAGGCTAGCTAAAGAAAAAAAACGCTAAACGCCAACTTCGGCGTTGGTGGTGTGGTTGTTGCGTCTTACGCTTGAGTTCCGCGCGTTTACGTCGTGGTCATGTTATTGCTGCGTTGCTAAATCACATGGTTTTTTTAGTGCCATAGTACAGCACATGCATCATGCCACACTAAGTAGACAATCGCAGTTTTTGCGTTGATTATGGACTTATCCTGCATGCCGGCTTCCTTGAAAGCAAAAGCGAGTCCCTGGTCGTACTTCAGGGCCACTGGGCTGTGACATGACTTGTTCGTGCCGGCCTCACACCGCCAAAAATGTTCGGGTGTTCATTACACGGTGAGTGAAGCGACGGCCAATTCGTCGCCTTTGCCGTTTGTGATCGTCATGTACTGCAGCGTCGTTTAGGCCGGTGATACTTGAGCCGGTCGTACCAGTTGCAGTAGTTGCGGGGTTGTTGTCGACGTTGATTCATTGCTTTCTGTTGGGCGGTTTGGTTAACTGGTGCTCTGTCTTCTGCCCGCCAGATACTTTTGAAGCTCTTTTGAAAAAGTGCGCACTTCGCGCACATGGATCACAAAATCAATGCTTGCGATTAGTGACAGCCGGTGCGGCAAAGAACCGAGTTGATAAACTGTGAAGCGGTTTGCATCACCTTTAGCGAACTTTTGGTTGCGTGCCTGTGTGCCTTTTTGGGCAGGCTGAGGGGTTTGCTGATAGCAACATGTATTCTGCAGCAAGAGGACGAAGTCGTGACACCTTTCGTGCCATAACACTTTCCTTCTTCCTTGTTCTAACTTGCGGATAAGGTGCCCGGGTCGTTTTCTGCCATGAATGTGTGGGTGAAATACCGGGATGTTCGCACGCATTGCGCCGTATGTGTTATCGGGCGATTGATTTGCTACTGCAGGACACAACCAAGGAGGCAAGGCCACTGCGCAGCTCCCAGTGGCGCTCACACTGCTTCTGCTATGGGCCCTGCCTTCATCGTCCGAGCCGACCGTCTTCCACGAGAGGGTGACCGGTGCAGTAGGTGCCGGCAATTACAGCTACTACACCCTCTCTAAGCCCGGTGCAGTCACCATATTGGTGCACCCCCTGGCTGGAGATCCAGACCTCTATGTAGCGGAGCGGAATGTGCAGCCCACCTTTGACTTGGACAGTCATTGCATGCAGGTAAGCAGCTGGAAAGACTCTCCTGTAGCTCTCAATTTTGACTAGCAGTGTTGAGAGTGCTGCTCTGCCTGTCTAAAAATTAACATGCTAGGAACTGCAGTTTGCAGTGAGGTACTGGAAGTGGTAGGGGAATACGTCTACTTAGGGCAAGTAGTGTCCGCTGATCCGGATCATGAGAGGGAAATGAAGAATGTGGTGGAGCGCATATTACCTCCTGCCTCAATATGGTGGTGGTGGTAGTGTTTTTTTTATTAAAATAGTAGTAAAAAGGAAGGAAAAGATTTTTGCTAGCCCCGGCACCTGCCATTGATACTGAAGCACCTGAGCTGGGGCAGCGGAAATAAAGGACAGCAGGCGGAATGGAGAAACGAAATGAAAGAGGTGAGGGGACAGGAAGAGAGGATAGGGGGAGAAGTAATATATACAAACTATTTACACGATAAGAACTGTGTCCTCCCTCAATATCCCTCCAGAGAAAAATATACGACATCTGTATGGGGAAGAAACATGGAGGCTAATGATAACACACCGAGCTATGGAAAGAAAAATGATAGTTGTAACGTTAAGAGGCCGGAAGCAGGCATTGTGGGTGAAGGAACAAACGCAGATTAGTGACATCCTAGTCGAAATCAAGAGGAAGAAATGGGCTTGGGCAGGGCATGTAATATGAGTGGATTCCAAGAGAAGGCAAGCGTAGCAGGAGGCGGCACAAAGTTAGGTGGGCAGATGATAAAGACGATGTATGGCAAGTTGCTAGAATTTAATGGACGGCCATACATTCAACGTTACCAGCCACGCGTGTCAAGGCACCGTCACGCTCACAATTTTCTGCCTTTCCATGCCCGTACTAACTTGTATAAATATTCTTTTTTTCCTCGTACAGTTAATCAGTGGAATGGTCTCCCCTCTGAAATTTTTTCCACTGATAATTTTGACCGGGCTCTGCTGCTGTATTTTGCGTCGTGACATTCTGTGGCATTTTGTCTGTAATTTTATCAGGTTATCATTATTCTGAGGGGCAGCGTATGCAAGTCCATTTCTGTGAGATTACGTAAAAATCATTCTACATAACTGAAATGCGTGCTCGCTCACTTTTGTTCTCTTCCCATGTTTTGTTATCTTTCACATGTTAAACGTAAGAGCTTATTTATAATTGATGTTCATCGAGAGAAAATGTTGTACGACATGCCCACCTGCTTGGTCTCGTTGAGACCGCAGTATCTGTAAATAAATAAATAAATAAAAAATTGAGAAGTTTTCAGGGTACAGTGGTCGCATCTGGCACAGGACAAGGTTAATTGGAGAGACATGGGAGAGGCATTTGCCCTGCAGTGGGCGTAGTCAGGCTGCTGATGATGATGGTGGTGGCCAGTTCTCACTTGGGCCATCGTTCTCAATTGGACCATCGTTCTCAGTGCACCAAGACGACCTCATTGCCTTTGCCCACATCTCATGTTCCCCGCGAAAGTAGGCAGGAAGTAGAGGTTCTGCTACAGTGTCTAGGTAATTCGCATATTGGTGTTTGCATATATGGCGACACTTAAAGGGGCACTAAAGAGGAATCTGAACTCGTCTTCTTACCACGGGAACTAGATCTTCACATTCCAGGCATTCTTAGAGACTTCAAATTATTGTCTTGTGCGGCCGATTTCCCTAATTTAAACGTCCCGACTCCCGGCTTTTTTTTTCACTCAACGCTGAAGGTAAGAGGAGTCAACCAATGCGTGGAGTGCCTTTCAGGCAGTCTCGTGGCGGCTTCGCTTTCGCTTTCATTTTGTTTTTAGGTTTCTGTGAATGAATAGTTTCAGTCGCAGACAACATAGCCGCAAATTAGGCCCACGGAAATAAAAATACGTGCAGACTCTGATTTACGTATCACTCCGCCGATGGCAGAGCGGCAAGCCGCCACGGGACTGGCTGAAAGGCACTCCTTGATTCCTCCTACCTTCAGCGTTAAGTTTAAAAATATAGGTGGGAGCCGGGACGTTTAATCTGATTTAAATTAGGGAAATCAGCCGCACAGGACAATAATTCCAAGTTGTTAAGAATGCTCAGAACGTGTAGATAGAGTTCCCGCGGTAAAATGACGAGTTCAGATTCCTCTTTAGTGCACCTTTAATGAGATGGTAGGAAAGGGTACTTTGCGCAGCCTAATACTACTGCTTGAGCAATGCAATGGAAGCACACATCATACACACAATTGACACCACTTCAAAAATGTCTTGATGTGCACTTGACATGAGAACAAAGCATAAAAAGTCACTACGCTCTGGCTGCAACATCAGTAAGAGGATTTGTATTTAAGTATGCCCTGGTTAACATGTGTGTGTGTGTCTACTTGCATTGGTGCTGCTTCCCTTGCTCATTTATTAATCTAGCTCGTAGATATTCTCTCCAGTGCGGTAGCTTGCTAGCAGGTTTCATGCTCGGCTCCAATCCGTGCTCCACTTTCTTCATATTTTTTTAAAACTCTCCCAACTTTTTGCTCATCACTACTTATCCATTAAGTTAACCTTACAGATGCTTTCAATCATCCGTGGATTAACATAGAACAGCATATTGCATGAATTAACGTAAAACAATGTAGGTTTCTGCCTCTGCTCCATGTCAAAATGTTCGAGATGTACAATGATACGGGTCATGTTGCTTGTTTAGAGAACCAAGTTTGCAGATGCCCAGGGACTTCCATTGCTCTGTAAGTCTGCGCCCATGTCAAATGCTTGCATAGGCAGAAGGCAGACATCAAAATAAATGTGTAGTGTTTGTGAGTCGTTTTGTTTGAGGAAGGTTCGTAATAACTTATCCGCACACTTAATGGTTACTAGTTGTGGCCAGCTGTAGTGAGCTTGGCAAGGAAAACCTCTTTACATTGGCTGGTCAATAACGCAGCATATTTCCAATTTCCTTACTTAGGACAACGAACCAGTGAAATATGTTTGCAAAACTAGACTACCCAGTAACAGTGCGCATGCAATGTAAGTGGAGTCGAGGCATAGAACTGCATTTTTCTGTTCACTGTCCACACCTCCGCACACCCCAACTCTCCCAACTTTTTGCTCATCACTACTTATCCATTAAGTTAACCTTACGGGTGCTTTCAATAATCCGTGGATTAACATAGAACAGCATATTTCATGAATTAACGTAAAACAATGTAGGTTTCTGCCTCTGCTCCAAGTCAAAATGTTTGAGATGTACAATGATACGGGTCATGTTGCTTGGTTTAGAGAACCAAGTTTGCAGATGCCCAGGGACTTTCATTGCTCTGTAAGTCTGCGCCCATGTCAAATGCTTGCATAGGCAGAAGGAAGACATCAAAATAAATGTGTAGTGTTTGTGAGTCGTTTTGTTTGAGGAAGGTTCGTAATAACTTATCCACACACTTAATGGTTACTAGTTGTGGTCAGCTGTAGTAAGCTTGGCAAGGAAGACCTCTTTACATTGGCTGGTCAATAACGCAGCATATTTCCAATTTCCTTACTTAGGACAACGAACCAGTGAAATATGTTTGCAAAACTAGGCTACCCAGTAACAGTGCGCATGCAATGTAAGTGGAGTCGAGGCATAGAACTGCATTTTTCTGTTCACTGTCCACACCTCCGCACACCCCATAGGTTCCTTTAGCACTACACTGAGCTGCTGAGACGGAGTAGAAATGTAAAAGCGACATTCCCATCTCTGCTCACAGTCAACAACGTGCGGCCACGAGCGTGTAGACCTGCCACGCAGCTTTGGCAGGCCAGTGGGCATCGGCATCTACGGTCACCCGTCCCACGAACTCAGCCTGTACGAGCTAGAAGTACGAGTGGATGATTCCACGGAGAACCTACTCTTCTACGACTACAGCTATGCTGCTTCACAGCAACCGGACAGTCACCACCACTACAGCAACCCCACGGTGCCCGAGGAAGAAGTTGTCGACTCGGGCCCTTCGGAGGAGATATCTCTCCTGTGGACTTTCCTGCTGGGACTGCTGAAGATCCTTCTGGAAATCCTGCAGGGCTGAAGATAGTGAGCCGGAGGCGACTCGACGCTGCCGGCTAGCTACTTCATGTGTGGAGGAAGATGTGCAGTTTTTTTTTCCTATACGTTCCACGCAGCAGCTTCTTAATGATTCTTTGATGAGTTTTTGACAATGCTTTCACCAGCCTTTAAGAAAACAGGAAAGGTTATTGCTGTTTTGCCAGTGGCGATGAAATATTGCTGTGAAGTTGCCTCTAAGGTTACCTTTTTTGCAGAAATTTAATTAGGTAGTATCCGATTCCACCGAGCACACGCAGCCATGTGCATACTGCTCAAAGCGTAGTGGAGTCAAACTTGCCGCTTCCAGAAGCAAACTATTATTCATTGTGTTGTTAAACAAATGGTCAGTGCTGCCGAAGACGATCGAAGTCTAGTTTTGTTGGCTTCTCCCTGAGACAGGCCATTACCTAGTTTGGTTTTGTCCAAATAACAGTGTGCATAATTGAAAATTATACCATGTAATTCATAATTTGCTGCACTCATTAATTAGTCAAGTCTGAGTTGCTGCTACTGATTATATTGCTCCTTTGGCATTCTGAAGAGTGGATTAGCTTTGTAATCTAAACTGGAAGCCATTTGTTCTGAATGGAAAGTTTGTTTTTTTTCTCCTGTTTTCTGAGCACGCTGACACTTTAACTCCACATTTCTTACAGTGCACATTTGCTTTCATAGGCTGATGAAGTTTCATTCCACAAAATTGCAAATCCTGCCATGCCTCACCTAAATGTGACAGTGATGTCTGGTGTGCTCAGCACGTGCTTCATTACATGGGTTTTGCGGATAAGTTGACCTCTGTGTTTTTTTTTTTACTGTTACTGTGCCAAGCTACCAGTTGCGGTTGCATAGCTACAGCTCTAGTCTACAAGCATCATTGGTTAGGAAGCAAATGTTAGCTAAGCTATACTACTTTCAGGCAGTTCTTAAATCTGCTCTGTCTGGCCTGTGATGAGTCGCTCTGTCTGACAGTCTGCAACTAGCACTGCATTTTTCTCACCTCATGGCTGGAAGTGCTCACTGCTCAGCATATGTGCTGTATAACTCGGAAAAACAAGTCTTTCAAGAATCAGTGCATCGAGTGGTCATAGGTCCTAGCTAATTCAGCGGTCATAGACCGACTTGAACTGCCCAAGTGCTGCATTTTATCACACGCTCAACACGTTACCGCTAATAGTTGATAGTGTGTCATAGGTCGCGCACCGTTGCTGGCTCCCGACTAAGAGGGTTGTGAGTTCCAGAGTAGATTGTTCCGGGGGTTTTTATCATATTATACAAAGAGGTGTGTCATTGGGACCACAGTACAGCTGGCAGGCATAACGGAACTTTGTACAATGATGTGCTGATGTGAAAATGTTTGTATCCGCACTGGTTGAAGACTCGCTGTCTGATGGAACTCTCTGGGTGCAGCATTGACGCAGTGATCTATACCGGGTGTTTATGGTCACCTAGTCTGAATCTGCTCTGTATGCTGCAAGATGCTTGTGTCAAATCTGGGTTGTGCAAAATTTGTGCATGGAAATTTCACTTTGTATGCGTGTGTAATTTCTCTAAGCCCCATGAAATTTTTATTTCTGTTTGGCAACCAGGGCTTGCCAAATAAAATAAAATAAAGAAGAAAACAGCAGCGAGTTGCTTGCAACATATTTAATGCTTGGCATCAGCGGACACAGTCACATTGACAGGCTGTTTGGATTCAAGCTGTTGAAAGCGGGCATAGACTACACACCATTTTTTTTTCTTTATATCCACGCTTCTGAGCATAGGCCATTAAACATAGTGCCACACACATCTGCACAGACCATTCACAGGAAGCCCAAAGTGCATGCGCCAGAAAAACGTTTCGGGGACACATCACTCGAGCTCTCTGGAAATGATTTGTGGATTTGGCATCCGTAACAGTTGATGGAAACTCTTGACTAGACTAGAGTTTTCTTCCGCGGCATCCCTCTCCACAGACGAGGTCCCCCAGCGAGGGCACAGTTTTCACTGGAGATCTGTGGGCCTTCAGCGATGATACCACATCAGGCTTTTGCATTCTTTGCACATGCTCAGACTGTCGTTTCAAGCATATAACGCAGGCAGAAAGGGAGAAACACATTGCAGTGAATACTATTCTCGTATATCTTTTCTCTTTTTTTTTTGTTGTCTTTGCCCCAGCGTGACTTTTCCTCGTCACAAACTGGTTCATTGGACCTCACAACTGGATGTGGTGTACGTGCATAGCAGTTGCTGGAATGTGATCCAGTTGCAGTTTGTACTGGACGTAGATGGGGGGGAAGGGGTAGAAATGTGAGCTTTTTTTTCTGCTGTACACTTTTTTTCAAAGGCCAGAAAGAGTGGAGGCAATTGCATGCTTCCCTTATAAATTAGACACACTCCGGATGTGCAGAGCGCTACGGTGATTGCAGTGCCTGCATCACTTATGGAGCTACTATATACATATGTACAAGTGAAACATTCACTACACTACAAGACATGCGGGTAAATGTCCTCAGTAGAAAGGTTTCCC